>NC_091129.1:117256411-117556411 GCF_040183065.1 Periplaneta americana
TGCATTGACTGCTGCTTGGTTTCCGGGGTGAAGTGCGAAATCCAAGTCTCATCGCCCGTGACGATCCTGTCGAGGAACTCGTCGCCGTCATCGTGATACCGTTGCAGAAATATCAGTGCTGCTCCTAAACGTTGCATTTTGTGTTCGGGTGTCAGATTTTTCAGCACCCACCTGGCACACACTTTTTTGAACAGCAGGTGCTTAGTGACAATCTCATGCAACAAGGATCGCGATATCTGCGGAAAATGGCTGCTCAGCTCCGTAATCGTGAAGCGACGGTTCTCCATGATGCACTGCCGCACCACCTCAACACGATCATCATTGATGAGGGACGGTCGCCCACTGCACTCTTCATCATGGACACTTTGACGACCTTCGGAAAACTGCCTACACCAGCGACGCACCATCTGGTTACTCATGATGTTCGGCCCATAGACCTGAGAGAGCTGCCGATGAATTTCAATTGGCGCAATGCTTTGTGCATTAAAGAACTTTATCACCGACCGAACCTCGCAAGCGGCGGGAGAAGGAATAGGAGCTTCCATTTCGGACCACTGCTGCCACGCTACTGGCACCAGGCGGGATCTGTCCGGCTGGCATATGATTGATACGTCATAGATCTGTTACACATGCGCAATTGACACGGCTAATTACGTTTACTTTCAAGGGGAAAAAATCGGGAAACTTACTTTCTGGATGCGCCTCGTACTTTAAAAAGTATAAGAAAGTAGTGGGTGAGCTCATTGCAAAACTTTAGGGTTCCTGATAGTCAAATCACTCTCTGGTGAGGTTTTATTTTCAAGGCTATCAATAACTGTCAATCAAACTATCTCCAGTGGTTTTTCTCTTACAAGTCTCTCTTGCATTGCTATCAGCATTAAACTATTTTCTTGTTCTCTTGTTACGTTTCCAACTTAAGTCTTCTTGATTTTGTCATCTGTATGCTTTTTCTGCAATGAAGAATACAATGATAACGTTATGCCATGCATGCTATGAATCTCTAAATCAATAGCAGTAATGAAAATACGAGGGACATATTGAATTCAACTCGCTTTTGTTTTCAAATGTAGATAAACGGCTCAATGAATTGAGCACATTCAGTTACCCATCATAGTGTCCATATGCATTACAAATATACGCGAAACGAAACACGAGCTTGGAATAATATTTACAATTATTTCAATGTTTAAAATAATTTCAATTCATTCTTTAGCAAACAGAATGGCGAAGTCTTTTAGAGAAAATTGTTTGCATTAATATATACATGATACAAGATAACGTTTATCTAAATATAAACCTGCAATATCAGCTATCCCAATATTGATGAGACAGGACTGACAGAGACTATTTTGTATCGAGTTACTATGGTAGATAAAACGAAAAAAATTGCCTCACTTATAAAACTGAATACTGATTTTATCAACATTAATTACTAGTATATTAGACTTAAGCTGTGTCAGAATTATTGATCGTATGGTTTACTTCAGATAATCACACTTACATCATCTGCAAAATAAGATTCCTTGGAGAAAATTTTTATGGTTGGGTCTAACTCACTAAAGTATGAACTGTAAACAGTAATGGACCTAAAACTGTTACTTGGGGAACTCCGTGTTTAATTATTACTAAATTATGAGCGAGTAATTTTATGACTATATGATATATTTATTTCTACTTTTTGTTTTCTATTTATAAACAAAAACATGAAGAGTAAACTTTCAAAATCTG
Organism: Periplaneta americana; assembly: GCF_040183065.1. Classification (NCBI taxonomy): domain Eukaryota; kingdom Metazoa; phylum Arthropoda; class Insecta; order Blattodea; family Blattidae; genus Periplaneta; species Periplaneta americana. The sequence continues at coordinate 117,258,140 of NC_091129.1, forward strand.
ATATGTACATTTTCAGAAAATAAACTTAAGACCCAAAAAACTTACATCTCTACAATGAACAAAATGTTTTCAGTGGTGAAATATTAAGGATTATTTTTTCTATAGGCTCTTATGAAATTTCACCTAGAAAAAAATTTCGTTTATTATAGAGACACATATTTGTAGCATTTTCTGAAAAGTGACATGTCAGATTTTGAAAGTTTGCTCCTCATATGGTCTCATCTTTAACACCACAAAACTTTAATTTGCTTACAAATTTATTATGTTGTACACACTCTAATGTTTAAGACAAATCCCGAAATATTCCTTTAAAATTTAATTTCGAATATAAAGAATTCAGGGAGGACATAGGGAGTGAAAGGTAGATTCTACTATGTTTAACAGATGACATTAATGAGGTCAGTAGAATGAGTAATAAATCAAGAAAAAATGTAAAATTGAGAAGTCAGATATAAATTAACGCCAGAAAGAACATTTAGAAGAAAACAATTATAAAACATTATATTTGCATATTAATATATATATTCCTTGGAAAATATTCCATGGTGAACATTTTATATCACCCTGTAAGAAGTAAAAGGGGCCTGATGGTCAAAAATGAGATAGAAACAATTTGCCACGGAATGATAATTGTAACGTCTAAATCTGTTTGGGGAAGATGGCGTGGAAAACCAATCACCGTTATATTATCATGAATTATTTGAATCGAAATATTAGTCAGTATTTTGTTCACATTAAACCTTCTTCGCAATGACAAATATAGACTGAAAGAGTCGTTCGTTCAATAATATAGTATAAAAAGTTGATATTATTTTAAAATAATCGATCTCTGTATCGTCCATTATAAATACAGCGTAATTGCTAATGAAGCCATATTATAATGTTTGGACTAGTTAAGTAGAAAATCTGTGATAATTACTCGTGTACAATATTGGAAATCGTATTACAGATTTTATATGTACTTATCACGAATTTATTTCCGCTAAACATTTTATGTATTCTGTATTAGCATAGACTGCAATATATGAACATTTTTTGAAGTTTTATTCTATGTCACTGTAATTTTCATTGTCACCAACTACACTAAATTTCTATGCGGTAAAATTGAACCCAACAAATGCATATGTAGTTATTTTTTCTTAAAATATGCACAAAAATTAATCTTGCATTAAAACACACGCTAAGTTATTAAATACTACACCCACTGATTGATTGATTGATTGATTCACTTATTAAATTACTTACATATTCATTTTTTATTTACTTATTATTTATTTATTTACTTATTCATTTATTTATTTATTAATTTGTGCATTCATTCAATTATTCATTTAATTATTAATTTATTTATTTATTTTGATGGAGTTAAGTCCATCAGGTCTTCTCTTTCATGTTACCATAAGTGAAAGCATGTAAAGGTATTATGGTTTACTAGGTACTATTATTTAAGTACCTGTACCTTATTTTCAGGTCTACAATGTTACTGCTTACATAAGAAACAGAATGATTAATTTCCTCTCTCCTTTGCGTAATTTTATTTTTGGAAACTTTTAACTACAGAATTCTAAACTTGACACTACATTAACTGAAAATAAAATGTGTATTTGGGACAGTTGCTATGAAAGTCAGTTGGCTTATTGTTTCCAAAGCAGTGTGTGTTGCAAACGTTTTTCAAAGTTGTGAAAAGTTGAAATCCTTCGATGGTATTTTAGCACTGATTTATGATTGTTTTTTTTATTGGGTTCTTTTACGACGCTGTATCAACATCTAGGTTATTTAGCGTCTGAATGATATGAAGGTGATAATGCCGGTGAAATGAGTCCGGGGTCAGCACCGAAAGTTACCCAGCATTTGCTCGTATTGGGTTGAGGGAAAACCCAGGAAAAAACCTCAACCAGGTAACTTGCCTCGACCGGGATTCGAACCCGGGCCACCTGGTTTCACAGCCAGACGCGCTGACCGTTACTCCACAGGTGTGGACCTTTTATGATTGTTAAATCTGCATATCGCATAATCTGAAGTCATTTGTTCACCTATAAAATGTACAACTACTGAACATCAGTCTCATTTTAACTTAGCATAACCCACGACACGCAGCATAGCACTTACACTGCAGCATTCCTGGTAGTATGTTCTCTTGGGTTCGCTTTCCGAGTGCCAGACTCTGAAGGTATCCTTGGACTTAGTCTATTTTGTCTTAGTTGTGATCATTGTGCCGCATATGTATGGGATGATTTCCAAGTCCGACAGGTGGCACGGTATTCGTGAATTCGATACTGATAGACGGGTCATCCTACCTCAATCGTGGCAGAGTCAGTTTACATCATTAGACGAGTACCTGATAAGCCGCAAAGTCCGAAATCCCAAATTCTTCCCATGCCAGCATCAGAAACTCGTACTACTCCCAAGATTTCATCCCAGCCTATATTTAAGTATTACAGATGACAGATGAATTAAGGAAGATGGAAAGTGTTGGTGGAATGATAAAGTAATACGGGAGAATCCAAGAAAAACTCCTGCATTGTCTGCTTTGTCCATCACAAATTCTATCATGATCTGGCCGGGGAACGAACCCTGGATGGAATACCAGTGCGCTAGAGCTTGGACTACAGATGCAAGAGTCTGTATTCTTAGTGAATGTGTGGTTCAGTATTTTTCAGCCATCGTTTAATTATCCTTGTAAACAGTGCAACTACCAAAAGGTCACTTCATCAATGTCCAAACTCCATGAGGACGTTAATTGCCTAAAGTATATAGGAGAAATTAGTGTGTATACATAATCAACGTAATTTTATACTTCCTATTATCACAAAACAGACTTTGCAGGATCTATGGAGTCAGAATTCTCAGAATACAGGCATGGGGAACAGTCTTGATGTCGTTAACGTCCATAGCATTGTAACTAAATTTATGTGTAACACGAGGTCTGGCCGGAAAAAAATATAATATAAATTTAAAACTATAAAATTAATCTATAGTTACGACCTGACGAGATGGCATGCAACGTATGTGAGGTAGGGGATATTACATACAGACGTTCAATACCATCTGCTATGTGCGATTCTTCTATGTGTACATACATCCATCTTGGAGCACAGCCTCTAGCATACTAACTTTTGCGTGTGCTGTCAACTAGCCACCAATGCACACCGACATAATATAGCATGGCATCCCGTACAGTGTACAAGTTTTCAAACGTATATACTGAACTAACCACATTTTCGGTTATTCGGAAGATATAATATATTCGTATTTGTCATGACTTATGAAATGACCCTCGTATGTATCGCCCATACACAACGTATTTTTATTCAGTAACACGCTCTTATTGTGAACTAGCAGTACCCGTGCGCTCCGCTGCACCTGTTAGAAATAAATATAAAGTAATTACATAATTAAAATAGGACGTTTGATCCAGGGAACAACTTTTACAACTGCGCAAGATAATCTGCTTCGCTCATTACCCAATTTTTTTGCATTGGATTTATTGCATATATATTTTATTTATTTTAACACGATTCAATTGAGCATAGTTAAAATTTGAATTATAAAATAATGGATTGCTAAGCTAACGTACTATTACTGCATACTAAATCAATACACTCTCGTTGTTCGTTAATTCTCTGAGATTAAAATGAGTGTACATAAATATTATTTTAAGAAATACAGAAAACGAATATATAAAATAGCCTATCAAGTTTTCTGTGCATAAGAAGCTATTTTAATCTTACCTGTCCTCGATTTACTCAGACGTTACTGTAATAACAATATAGTATTATGTCCATCTAGAGAAACTACACTTTCCAATGGTGAAATAATGATTAATTATACAAATCGGCTAATTTAGCTTCTGATATTACTTCATACAAACACAGAAACATTCTCTGTAGGCTATGTTTAATAGCTTTCGATTGTTGATGCCCAAGGCCCGTGTTTCGATTGTTGTTGTCCAAGGCCCCTTATAGACGAAGTCATTTGTTCTTAATTCATTGCACCGTCTTAGATGGCAGTTATTTTAATTCTAAAACTCATTTATCTCATCAAATATCAGTCCTATCAAAATTTTGCAAAGAATAAAACTTATCGGAAATAATTTTAAAGAAAATGTTGTTATGTAACATGTTTCATGAGAATCAATAATAAGCGAGATATTTCAATTTATTTAATTCAGGCCCCCTTATAACCCCCCTTTTGAATAAAGTATTTTGAATGCCATATAGCCTAAAATCTAAGTTGCAACGAACTTAATTTATATTCCAATTTTCACATAAATCGGTTCAGCCATTATCGCGTGAAAAGGTGACAAACATACAGACAGACATACAAACAAAAATTTCAAAAATACGATTTTCGGTTTCAGGGTAGTTAATTATATATGTTAGGACCAATTCTTTTTGGAAAATCGAAAATTACCAGAAAAATTTCGGCTACAGATTTATTATTAGTATAGATGTGTTGAGTGCTAAGTCTATATTCTTTGAAAGCGTAATATTAGGAGATTCTATGTTTCCCTTTCTTGGCCATTGTGAATGCACCAGTCTTACAATATCCAAGCTCAATTAATGTGTATCATTGCCGATTGAGTAGCCCCATGGATTTTCTATTATTTTAGTAGGTTATTTTACGACGCTTTATCAACAGCTTAGGTTATTTAGCGTCTGAATGAGATGAAGGTGATAATGCCGGTGAAATGAGTCCGGAGTCCAACACCGAATGTTACCCAGCATTTGTTCATATTGGGTTGAGGGAAAACTCCGGAAAAAACTCAACCAGGTAACTTGTCCCGACCGGGAATCGAACCCGGGCCACCTAGTTTCGCGGCTAGACGCGCTAACCGTTACTTCACAGGTGTGGACAGCCCCATGCAAAAGGAGCTGTTAACGCATGAGCAGAAATTTTCCTCTGACACTGCCAAGTTACATAAATTCCGAGCGATATTTTCTCCAGAGAGTATACAAAATGAATGGATATTGCTGCCGCAGTTTCCATATATACAATGTACTAAAAAAATGTACTGAATAAAAATTGAAATATACAATAATGTGGTACGTCAATATCGATAAATTCTATTATAAACCTAGAATTTTGTTAAGATATTAAGAAGTTATAGCACTACATTTAATGGTATAACAAAAATATGAAATTGTATAGCTATAATAATACGAGTTTGTATCATAGTCTTGGTCTTCAAGAATTAATATCATTGGTATTTTTGAACACTTAAATTGTGGTTTATATAGTTAAACGTAAGCATTGATAGAATTCAAAATCAGTTTCTCGCTCTCAGAGTTGAATATAACTTATTATTTCTTTCTTTCATCATTCGTGTCACGGAAAAGGGATTTTTTAAATTTTTATGATGTTAATATTTCCTTATGTGTGCGGTTATTAAAGCGATACTGGTAATATTTTGTTAGTTGTTTGAAAATAAATTATTTACTCGATCATAGTGACAGAAATTTTATATCGTTGTCTTACCTTTAAAACCTTGTAACTACATATGAGGAACTCGTACAAAAGATCAAAATAACTTCTTATCGTTTTTATGCCCCGGCTAGCAGCTATTATGAATTGATCATTTATAAAATAGGCTATAGAAACATTTTAAGACTTACAAAGTGTTATGAACAAATTAATTTTGAAAATATAGCCTATACATATTTAGACATTCGAGAAAAATTAGACTTACAGGATTTTAGAAGTAAGCCGAAGATGTATAGCATACCTGCACAAACAGCGCTCAACGAGCGCGCGCGCTCCTTCGGAGCGGGAGAGCTGTGTTTACCGCTCGCCGAAACGGAGAGAAAGATACGTCAGAATGACATAGACTTGCTATGGGTAGAGGAGAGGGAAACGGCCACTCAGTTATCTAATGGAGTGCAGTGTAGGCCTATTCTCAGTAACTGTTTCACGTTGCTTACCTACTGCTACAGTACAGTATGGAGGAATCTAAAAGACGGATTTACAGCTCGGACTTATTGATCTTCAATGTGAACTAAGGGCTAAAGATCGTTTGAATAATACTACTAGCCTGGTTGAGTTTTACAAGACTAAACATTAGCAATAATATCCACGACTACACATGCTGGCTGTGAAATTGATTGCTATATTTGGCTCAACATTTATATTTATAAGCAACTGTTTTCTATAATCAATTTTAATAAAGGCAGACATCGAACGTCAGTAACTGATGTTTCATTATGATCAGTAGGCCACTGTTTCTTTCAGCTGCAAACAGCATATAACCTCGTTCTGATGTACTGATAAATAAAAATATAACAAAATGATATTGTACATTTAAGTAGCTATAGAATTTCTACTATTTCTGTAAAATAAATATTTCTTTATTAATTAATAATAGTCCAAGATAGTTTTACAAACACTGAACGGGAATTCATTTCAGTAACAGTAATAGTACTTGCTTTTGTGTAAAATTTGTACGAGATCATCCCTTCTTCCAGTCCACCCTTGCGAAGAGCGCAGCTAATATCTGCATTCCGCTTTTGAGCTGTGAGGTGGCTCGGAGAGCGCAAACTTTTTGCAGGCCTGATGTATAGAATCATTACATTGAATTAATTAATTAGTATTTCACAATCAATTTTGCGGACGGCAATACAATGAACAACTTATTTATCGCAAGTGTCTTTTAAACGAAACAGCGAATTAATTTGAATATTATACACCATGCGTTAACTTGAGCGATCTTCTGATAGCAGTCTCCTTCTACTCCCGCAATTGTATTCATCGTGGACATAAGAATCGATCGGTGGCGTACAATGTGTAAGCTACGTATATATTTGTTGTAAACAGAAAAATAAATGTAGTATTTGTTACATACGTAGGCGAAGCACGTCTTGCACTCATTGTGAATAGTACCTCTGCGTTGTTTACCGTTCCTATCCATCTGACCGCAGCTGGTTTCTCTGTGAGCGCGAGGGCTCTCAGAGAGAGGCTTACCCCCAGCCCTGTTATACACTAATATGCAGACGTTTTGTGGTTGTTTATAGTTTTTTCATTAAAATTTACATTGTCATCAAAAGTTACTGTCGTTGTCAAATAATAGCCATTCTTGGTTGTTTCGAACAGTCAGTTCATTAAAGTGTTCAGTAGTTATACGTAAACAATGTTAAATTCCACAGTTAAGTTCCCTGTATCTTTGTGTTACAAAGTGAAAGATTTCAGTTAACTGCATTCCACAGACTTTTTATCGTTTCTGTCCAGAAATTGTAAGAATTTTAATGCAGATTCATGCAGCTGAGTAACACAATTCACAATCTCTAAGACTCAATAATGCCAGCATCTTTACTGTGTATCATTCATAAAATCAGCAAATGCTTGAAAGCGAATGTAGGCTACCTGAAAAGTATTAAATAGGCTACTTGAAAAGTGTTACGTTAATGTGCTAACAGCATCCTGTTTTATATTATATAATCTGAGAGTAAAATTATTAACAAATAAGAGAAATGTACTTACAGGAAAACAGCCAGAATTTATCAGCATAAAGAGGTACTTACCTGAAAAAGAAGAAGTATACAATTAGTACAAAACTTATCTTGTATAGAAAATGTAAGATAAATCTATCAACTACATAAGGCACTTGACTTCAGTAAGGCATTTGATACAGTTGACACGGACCTTCTATTATGTAAATTATGACTTCTGAATCTTTCTGAAAGTTCTGTTACTTGGTTTGAATCCTACCTTCGCGAACGTCAACAATGTGTCATTGCATGCGATTATTCTTCAAGATGGTGTGTCGTGAAATCTGGAATTCAACAAGGATCAGTTCTCGGACCTTTACTCTTCATGATTTATATTAATGACGTGACTAAAATGATAAAACACTGCAGATACCATATGTATGCTGACGACTTGCAAATTTATTTGCATTTCAACCCTGATGAGACTAGTGACGCAGTAAATAAAATAAACAAAGACTTAAATTCGATTTCACTGTGGTCACACAAATTTGGATTAAGGTTAAATCCAGAGAAATCGTAAGCAATCGTAATGGGACATAATCGTCTACGAAGTACTCTTGATAGTGGTACTATACCACATATAACATTGAATGAAACAGTTAAAAATCTTGGCATTTTTATGGATAGCGATCTAAATTGGAACACCCAAGTAACACACACTTGCAAAAAAATATTTTCTCAACTTCACTCTTTGTTTCATATGAAAGAATTTCTATCACTTAGTCTAAAAAAGAATCTTATTCAGACGCTTGTAATGCCCCATTTTGATTATTGCGATTCCTTACTAACTAATGTAAGTTCACTCTTAGCTGAGAGACTACAACGTGTTCATAATGTGTGCATACGATTCATCTGCAATACTCGTAAATTTGACCATATAATACCTTCCCTCCAGTTACTTTCATGGGTGCGTCTGAAGGAACGAAGAACAATACATTCACTGTCTCTTCTATTTAGAATCATGCATACTTCTACTCCGAATTATCTGTTATCGCGCTTTCAATTTCTTACAACTCTTCGAAACCGACATCAAGCACTTCTTTCTATCCCTCATCATAGACCGTCTCTATACTCATCCTCCTACACTGTAGAAATACCTCGTCTCTGGAATTCGTTACCTAATGATGTCAGGGACTGCCGGACTTTATCACAATTCAAAATTAAATTGGAAAATTTTGTCTTGTTTAATGCTTTTTAGATATTGCTAAAAGTGTTGATTTGTGTTTTTTTTACTCCAGATTAAAATCGCAAGTTTCTTGTTTATGTTAGTTAATTAGGATACAATTAATTATACTTAAGCACTCATTTAAAGTTTGTATGACTGCAACTTGTGTATATTTTTGTGTGACTTCACATCGTTTATAGTGTTTTTATTTTCCTTTTTATTTCTGTTATTGTATTTGTATTCCTGGTGTTGTGGAAGAGAAGGCCTGATGGCCTTAACTACACCAGAATAAATAAATAAATAAATAAATAAATAAATAAATAAATAAAATTGTGACCTTTTGTTATTCAAAAGAAACACTAAGAAGAAATGGGGAATATAGGCCTACTCGTATTTTACGTTCAAATAGTAACATAATCACGTACAAATGTGATGATGATAATAATAACTGCTTTACCATCTAATTTCTATCAACCTCATCTATATAAATTTTATCTTCATCTCCATCAATATAATCTTCAATAGTTTCCCTTTCATGTATATCATCTTCATGATCTTCATATGTAACGATTCAGTTTAACCAGGGCCGGGCATGAGAGCGGCTCCATTTAGTCGGCCAAAGCTGCTCTCGCTCCGCAAGGCACTTCAATTCCACGCCAGAGCAGAACGCTCACTCAGTGGCGGACTCGCATTACAGTCTAGTCATTCAGTCTGTCAGTATATATATTTTTAGTAGGTTATTTTACGACGCTTTATCAACATCTCAGGTTATTTAGCGTCTGAATGAGATGAAGGTGATAATGCCAGTGAAATGAGTCCGGGGTCCAGCACCGAAAGTTACCCAGCATTTGCTCATATTGGGTTGAAGGAAAACCCCAGAAAAAACCTCAACCAGGTAACCCGGGCCACCTGGTTTCGCAGCCAGACGTGCTAGCCGTTACTCCACAGGTGTGGACTCTGTCAGTATATAATAGTTCATACGGATATTACATCAATCCATTGTACATTACAGAATGTATAACACTCTTATTAATTTAATGAAATAAACTTCGCTCTATGCACACACACAAATCATTAGGCTTATTTACATAACCCATACGCACATACTGCAATCTCCTCACCACGGTTGCACAAGACAGGCATATGGCTTCCATTTTCCCTACTTGCTGTGGACAGAGTTCATCTACCAATATAATTAAACATCGCTTGATGAAGTTACCTTCGTTGAATGTTTTCAATTCCTTTGCAATTTCGTGGAAAATTTTGTAGCTAATTCTCATAGCCGATTCACTACGTGCATTATTGTCATTCTGTTAATATATAATATGATATGATATGATATGATATGATATGATATGATATGATATGATATGATATGATATGATATGATATGATATGATATATGATACGATACGATATATGATATGATATGATATATGATATGATATATGATATGATATGATATGAGATATGATATGATATATGATACGATACGATATGATATATGATATGATATAATATGATATGATATGATATGATATGATATGATACGATACGATATGATATATGATATGATATGATATAATATGATATATGATATGATATGATATGATATATGATGTGATATGATATGACCATAAATTAATAGAACTTAAAGAAAATGTTTCTCAGGTACATTATATTAGAGTATTTATTCGATATTTATATTGCACTATAAGTTATTATAGTACATTTAGTAATATATAATTTTAAATTATATATTACTAAGTGTATAATAACTTATAATGCAATGTAAATGTCAAATAGATACTCTAATATAATGTACCTGAGAAACATTTTCTTTAAGTTGTATTAATTTATGGCGTTCATTACCAACATATTTGTCATATTCAGTAGCATGTTGTAAAGAATAATGTCATTGGATATTGAACTTGTTAATCAGTTGGAGTGTTTTATGCCAAATTAAACACTTTGCTAATCCACTGCTCTCTTCCAAAAAGAACTCCTCCTCCCATGATACATTAAAAGCATTGGGAGTAGCGGGACGCTTTAGTGTATGAGCGGAAGCTCCGTCTTCAAAGTTCGCCATCATACTGCAGAGTCACCACTGCACCGACACTGAATGACGTACAGTATGAATACGTCAGAGCGCTCGCAAGACCCGCTCTTTAAAGCACACAGTGCTCATTTCTCAGAACCACGTAATGTGCCCAGCCCTGATTTTAACGATGGACGTCACATTGACACCTCCTATGAACAAGTGTCCAGATCTCAGAAAGTGTGTGTTGTATGACCCATGTTTATTAGACATTATTTTCTTGTTCTGATGCATACTATCACCTCCTAAAATATTGGATACTTTTTTAACACTCTGTATATCATGTCTGATTTCTAATGACTTGTTTACATTATACTATGATTATTTACTTCAGTTTTATGTGTAAAATTGTAGTGTACTTTACCTTGTAAATTGATAGTGTTTTTTGTATCGTAGTTTTATTCCTGGTTGAATGTTAGAGAAGACCGTATGGCCTTAACATTATTTTTATTATTATTATTATTATTATTATTATTATTATTATTATTATTATTATTTATGTCCTGTTTTCCAGTTGAAAATCGTGATTTTTAATATAAAATGTGTGGTTTCCATTTTTTTCATTTCCTAATCCTTATTATAAACATTTTCCCCTTCATAACCTGCAATCTCCAATCTTACAAATCATTTTCTTTGCCACTAATATCACTTAATCTTTATGGCTAATACTCTCTAGCACTTTTTCTAACGGTATATCAGTGTTGGAAGGTAAGTCTACATACGTATTCGAAATATAATTATTTCATATTCACATATTAGTGCTAGTCTTTGTGTTACCTCGTGGAAGCAATCTCCCATGGCATCAGCACACAAGGGCGTGTCTGCTCTAGATAATGACACCGCCTGCCCTAGGCGATACATGGACATGCCCTCAACAACGAGGCACATGTTTCCTTTCGGCCTTCACTGCACTCTATGTACTCTTTCTCTTTTTATTCAGTCAGAGAACGTATTTCAGAATTTTGATGTAACTGTCATAACACAGGAACTGGATATCCAGTATGTTCATAGAAAATTGGATAATTGTTCAAACGATATCGCTTACAACATTGGTGTTGACATTTCACTTTCGCATTAACCATATATATATATATATATATATATATATATATATATATATATATATATATATATATATATATATATACAATCTCTATGTGAAAAAAATCGAGAATAACGGAAATACACACTTCATGCATACAAGGTAAAGCTATACTTACTTTCCAGCGTGACGTTTCTTTTTTGTCTCTAGGTCTACCTGTACATTCCTGAACAATAAATAATTTATTCTCATACTTGTGTGTTGGTTGAGGTTGATCCATAACACTCATGCACCTCTTCAACAACAGAATTTAAGTACACCGTGTTTCAAAATGAATATCGGGGTTTTAAGGCTTTGTAGTGTTTATTACATTTAACGCACAATTATAAATAATACACCAAATGAAAGAAGTATACGATTATGTCTCGTGACGAGAGTATTGTACAAAATGGAAATATAAAAATTGGAAATTTATCTTTTGAAGAGGTGAAGAAGTTCAAATATCTGGGAGCAATAGTAACAAATATAAATGATACTCGGGAGGAAATTAAACACAGAATAAATATGGGAAATGCCTGTTATTATTCAGTTGAGAAACTTTTATCATCCAGTCTGCTGTCAAAAAATCTGAAAGTTAGAATTTATAAAACAGTTATATTACCGGTTGTTCTGTATGGTTGTGAAACTTGGACTCTCACTTTGAGAGAGGAACAGAGATTAAGGGTGTTTGAGAATAAGGTGCTTAGGAAAATATTTGGGGCTAAGAGGGATGAAGTTACAGGAGAATGGAGAAAGTTACACAACACAGAACTGCACGCATTGTATTCTTCACTTGACATAATTAGTAACATTAAATCCAGACGTTTGAGATGGGCAGGGCATGTAGCATGTATGGGCGAATCTAGAAATGCATATAGAGTGAGAGGCCGGAGAGAAAAAGACCTTTATGGAGGCCGAGACGTAGGTGGGAAGATAATATAAAAATGGATTTGAGGGAGGTGGGATATGATGATAGAGAATGGATTAATCTTGCTCTGGATAGGGACCAATGGCGGGCTTATGTGAGGGCGGAAATGAACCTCCGTGCTCCTTAAAAGCCAGTAAGTAAGTAAGTAAGTAAGTAAGTAACACCAAATGAAAGAGCAACTCAAACAGTTTTGTACGCACGCATGCGCATACACTGTTTCCTCTGTCTGCCGTTAGAAAGCGCTAGTAGCAAAGATGGCGACTAGTGAGCAGAAAGCTTTTTGTGTTTTACATTTTGCAAAGACTGAATCTGTAGTTACAGAGCAACGTGCTTTTCGTATTAAGTTCAATTGCAATCCACCAAGTGATAATAACATCCGTAGATAGTATCATCAGTTTGAAAACACAGGCTGTCTGTGCAAAGGGAAGAGTACGGGACGACCAAGAGTGACTGAAGAACGTGTTAAACGAGTGAGAACGTCTTTCACGCGTAGACCCAAGAAATCTTTATTTGGCAGTAAGACGACGCGCCGCCTCACCGGCATATGGAAGCACGCGATTGGTTAAACGATGGTGTACCCGACCGCTGCATTGTCCGAAAGGGGCCGAATGACAGAGCTTGTTTCGCATAGCCTCCACGTTCACCAAATTTTACTCCATGCGATTTTTATCTCTTTGGGATTTATAAAGGATCGTGTGTATGTACCTCCGCTAGCAGCTGACGTACCAGACTTAAGACAGAGGATTGCAGCAGTTGTTGCAACAATTACTCCAGACACACTGATCAAGGTTTGGAAAGAACTCGCTTATCGACTCGATGTGTGCCGTGTGACGAATGGTGCTCACATTGAGCACTTGTAGCAAAACTGTTTGAGTTGCTCTTTTATTTGGTGTATTATTTATAATTGTACGTTAAATTTAATAAATACTAATAATAAATAAATAAATAAATTTAGCCTGCTAGATCCCGTAAGGGCAAGGGACTCCTGATTGACAGGGCTTGGCTCAGTAGACTTCACTCGTTAGGTGAGCCGATCCTAAGGAGTGATCTATGTACACAAACACTATATCCACTTGTAAGATTCGCACCACACTACATACTGAGGACGGCGGCTTCTAGATTTCTCCATAGCTGTCTGTCTCTTGTACTGCTCGTCCAATGTGGTCCTGCCTTCTTCTTGAAGAAATCGGCCCATCTAGTTGTCTGGCGTCCCACTCTTCTTCTGCCGATCCTGGGATCCCACAATGTCAGTCTGTGCGTCCATCGTCTGTGGTCCATCCTCACCACGTGCCCTCCCCATTTCCACTTCAGTCTTTCTGCGGTGTTTAGGACGTCTTTCATGCCGGTACGGTTGCGTAGCTCCTCGTTCCTATCTTTGTTCCTCATAGAAAGTTGCATGATTTTTCTTTCCATACTGCGTTGGCAGGTTTGAAGCATACGCCTCTGTTTTGATGTTAGGGACCAGGTTTGGCATCCATACAGTAGGACTAGTAATAAACATTTTTCCAGGGTCTCAACCTTTAAGCTTAGCTTCTGGAATTTGTCTGTAAGTATGAACTTTAGAGACCAGAACTTCTTCCATGCCATGCTGATTCGTCTCTTTATTTCTTTCTCTGAATTGCTGGAGAAGGACAGAAAAAGTCTTAAAACGCCGATATTCATTTTGAAACACCCAGTATAAGGATAGGTATGTGATTAATGTTTGTAGTGTGGCGTATATGATGCTCCGTTCTTACTTTAATTATAATAAATAGATGGATTTATTGAACAATATTATACATACAGAAGTACCTACTATATTATCCGAATTTTCTCTTAAATCCAGTGCACGGGTCTTCTGGCAGTACACGCTGTGTAAAACAAGTCCTACTTTGTAAACTTTAATTATGACGTCCATTAACGTCACCAGCGCTGAAGATATACCGCGAGATAATTATGTACAGTGCGTAATAAGTACAGATTGTTTACTCGCAGAACAGCATGCCTGTTTTTATTTTAGGTATAAGTTTTCTAAAGCCTCTCTTGTCGGCTGTATTATAAAGCTTATCGTTGAGACCAAATTTTTAAATTCTCTTCATTATGACTTCAATTTCTAAATTCCGTAGGTAGGAAATAGAAACTTTGCAAAATAAAGGAATCTGTAAGAAAGTGATCATGGATGATATGGAAAATCACTACAAGCATAATTATTATATTAATTGCTACGCAATACGTATCTTTCATTTCATAACAATTTTTTTAGGCTAGAACTGCAGCGCTCATATTAATAATCGATGCAAACATACAAAAATTAAATATGACGTAAACAATAAAAAAAGAAATGCATCATAATGAAGTTTGATGGCAAACAGTGCATGTGGACACAACGTAAACATGGAAACAAAACAAAACAGCTGAAGTACGTGATTTGTGTTTTTGCATCAAACAGTTGAATAATTATCAGTTGTTCTGAAAGTAATATGTGTCAATGATTTACAAATTACATTTCCCATTTAAAAAGCGATTGCAATGCACATCGGCGAATGTATGCAAATGTCAGAATTCGGTTTCATTTCAGATTGTAAATTACTGTCTATCTGCGTGTGACACAATTTATTACAAAGGCAGGGAAATAAGCACTTGTTTAAAGGTGACAAAGTAGTTCCAAATCATGTCACTGTGACAGCTCTTCAACTCAGTGCTTTAGAGTGACAATCAATTTCACACGTTAAGATACCTATACTTCATAAGAGTGTCATAAATATTATATACAGGGTGAGTAAAAAGTATGGAATATTGCTGATAACTTATTAATGTTCATTTTGATGGAAAATTACTGTGTGTAATAGTTTTTTAAATAAATAAACACATTTGCATATGTTTGTAGAACAGGTGTATGTCTCATACAATGCAGAATTTTTGCTCATTCATTAGAGCGGTAAAAAAGTATTTGTTGCCCATTTTTATATACCTAGCAGCAATTTATAAAATATAATTTAACGTGTCTTTAGTTCGATCTTGTCTCTTTCATTCATTGCCGTTAATGCTTCCTCTGAAACTCAGTGATCTTTAGCCTATAAGTATATTGATTGATTGATTGATTGTTTTTCTATACATAACCATATACATGTATGTATACGTCACATACAATTACATTATAAATAAGAAACATAATTAGATTAAAAAAACACTACCAATTAAAATACATTTAAAATAAATAATATAATCAAATAGTATTACACATAACATAATTTGTAATTTAAGAATTATTTTATCAACAGTAATCTCACTAGACGTTTTGATTTATCTAGAGAAAATCAAAACTCGAGTGGGATTTAATTGACTATTACGCGATTAGAAGAAAGTATATAAAGATTAGAAGTAACGAAGTACTCCAATACAATAAAATATTAATTGACTTACGAAAATACAACTGTCTTCAAATGTATTATTGTACCATCTCAACATTACAAATATTACGCTAGATGCATGCTAGATAGCAGTAGTGAGCAATGCCTTCTCGTCGAGAAGTTCTCGATCTATACACGATGGCAATGTTACTAGTCAAGAAGGCTTTGTTGATTCAGTTTCATTTTATTAAAATGCAACATTCCACTTCAATTATCCGAATCCCAGTAATCAACGTCACTTGACAGATGATTTTCAATATATCTTAATATTAAACAATCTCTGATACGTGACTATCCATAATATCATATAGCAGATGCTATAACATAACCTAACTAATATACACAAGTGTTAGAAAAGTTTTAATTAACGACGATGACATAAAAAATAAACATGAATAATTTTAAAAGGAATAATTATTGAATGTACAATTTTCAAATTTGAATGTGGTTGGTGGTTCAATTGATATTATATTGGACGTGTGCGTAATAGAAGTGGAACTCGTTGATTTAGGCCTACATGGTGTATTCAATTTATTCAGAATTTCCAAATGAATAATTTTAAAAGGAATAATTATTGAATGTATAATTTTCAAATTTGAATGTGGTTGGTGGTTCAATTGATGTTATATTGGACGTGTGCGTAATAGAAGTGGAACTCGTTGATTTAGGCCTACATAGTGTATTCAACTTATTCAGGATTTCCGAATGGTGCTCTTCATTTATTTGTAAATCGAATTTCAGAAGATGCATAGGTATGATCAGTGATTTTTATTAATTCTTGTTCTTGAATGCCAATGCGAGTCATATTTGAAACTGCTGTGCATCGACTGGAGTGGTTTGTAATTATATATATATATATATATATATATATATATATATATATATATATATATATATATATATATATATATATATATAATTTTTTTTGACGTCCAGACCAGCGCAGTTTCAAATGTTGGCAAACAAAGAAACAAATGCTAGGGACGCGATAAAAAATTAAACAAATGCTAGGGACGCGATAAAATTGTGCGATAAGCAGCCATGATTGGTTGAAATACGTCCTTTCGTACCGTTTTATTGGTCAAAAGTAGTATGACGTAGTAAGAGTGTAATATTCGAATAAAAACATTGATCAGTTAAAATCTGTTTAACTTTCACTTTAAATTTTGCGTGAGGTAAAGTTTGTATCTGTAATGGTAATTTATTAAAGGACACAATGCCAGTATAGGCAGGCGATTTTTCCTATTTCATAAGTCTATGATTTTGTATTGAAAACAGATGTGCATTTCGCATGTAATAATTATAATTAATCTTAATTCTTATTGTATTTATTCTCATTCTGTTTAAAGAAAATTAGGTATTTGTAAATATAGAAGGATGGAAATGTTAACATTTTATATTGTTTAAAATAAAGTTTGCATGAGTCAAAACTCTTTAATTTAAAAATGGGTCGTATTACTTTTTTTGTTCAATCATTGCTAGAGTTACCCCATAAGTACATCCCTTATCAGTAATATATAGCTTTTTTCGACATTTTTCAATAGTTTAATAGACATAGAGACTAGCCTATCACATGCATATTCTGTTGAACAGCTTAAGCATTAAAAATAAATAAATAAATAAATAAATAAATAATAATAATAATAATAATAATAATAATAATAGTAAGAAATGTCGTCAAAGGCTCGTGTCATCGAAAAGTGGTAAAATAGATGTCCAGCCACTTCGGACAAACTAGGAATTCCAATGAAAAGGTTTTTTTCAGAGATATTTGTTTATTATTAGTGCAAGACATATATACAGTAAGACTTTAAATTTAAATAATATGTTTTTTTTTTTTTTTTTTTTTTTTTGTTTAAAACGAAAATATTTTACAAGTTTTAAAGGCATTGGATCTAATTGGTCTTAGTTGGCTAATAGGTACTGTTTTTTTTTTTTTTGTTTTCCTAAAGTTTGTAGCGCTCATTTTTATATTTCTTCGGCGTTTTTTGGTCATGTTTAATACTTTGAAGAAATTTTAAATAATTTAGAATGCATTTTACTTCCTTCTTTAACGATAGATTTGTTCAATCATTTTTTAACCAAATAGGTCAGTAGTAATTACCTACTGAATAAGTGAATAACAGTGAAGTTTGAGTTTTATAGGTTGAAACAGACTCTAAAGTCCATCTCTCATTCCACGCAAGTAATATAAAATGCTTGACAGCAGCTTAGTTTGAGTGAAGACTTTGACTGCTACTGTTCTTTTGTCGGTACGAGAATGTCTTCAGAATTTATGTTTGGAAGGGGGGAAACTTTCACCTTGTCCTGGATAGTACGTTGTGTACTCAACACGGTTCGGAAGGGATGTCTACTGTAGCAGACAGTATTTTTTAACACAAAGAGTGAAAGAATGCACGCTGCGCCCACAATTTGTTTTGTCATTCACACTCCCTCATCTGGAAGATTTGGTAACAAAAGTGAAGAGCGGAAGTAGAAGGAGAATGAAGGCACTGATATGGACCACCCCTGATTGAAAAACATTTTAAACCCTCATTAAAATCTATAGTTTTCTCTTAAAACTTTCATTTTGTTGCATGTTCTTTTCCTTTACCTTAGCCAAATTCCAGGAAGTTGCCTCCTCTCTCCAAGATTTGCAGGGCAGTCATTGAAACAAGGTGACTAATTTTTAAGAAGTTGTGGTGCGAGTACGGTGAATAATATTTAAATGTCATTTTCATTTAATTTCATGTCATTTTTCCATTAGTTTAAGGGCATTTTAATGATCGTTTTAAGTAGATTGTTAGGTCATCAACATCCGCCCCCTAATAATGTACATTACTGTGAAAAAGTGTTAGAATAGGAATTCATAACCTAGATCTTTGTATTATACATATGTCGGAGAGTTCTAATGTGCGCATATATATGTATATATATGTATGTAAGTGTGTATATATATATATATATATATATATATATATATATATATATATATTAGAACTTTTATAATTTGGTGTTAAAATAGAGTGAGGTCTTATGTGCGAGGAGATCTAATAAGCAAGTGAATACGGTAATGTTTCTCCTGGAGAAATTCAACTCTGCTACATGAATTCATCGGGGAGCAAGTATGCCCCTATCCCCTCCAATACTTGAAATCGTCGGGTCGTAGGCATGCCATGCCTGAGCCTCCCTACTGACTGCGGAGAGCAACTATGCCATACCAGTGCATGCCTCTGCGATTCAATGATATGCCACTGAAGATATCTCTCTAATGTATCGTGAAATAGTATAAACCTTCGGCGAATAATCCAGAGAACATAACATCAGTTTACAAGCAAAACACATTAAGTAAAATATAATATTTCTGAAAACACGCTTATATAGCTTAATGTTCGTACATTTTATATGTGTAAATATTAATATTTTGAGGATTCAGTTTTGTCAAGAGCTTGCAAAACACTTCTTTCTGAGAGATAATATTTTTGACTTAATGTGTTTTGTTTGTAAGTAAATGGTAATATAAGTTTTGAAAACAAATGTAATAAATCAAAGCACATCAGTATCTGGCTTGCTGTAAATTGAAAGCGCTGTTCCAAAAACAAATGAATAAAAACGTTAATGCATAATTTTGTACCCGTAGTTAGATATGGAGTAATATTAGCTAAAATAACAAAGTGAACGACAAGGTCACAATGACAATAAAGGAAGATATTATGGGTCATGAAGGTTGCTATGAAAACTGTTTCAAACACTACGCAAATGTATTTAACGATTGATTGCTTAAATTCAAATGGAAATGACTACTGAAATGAACCCATCGGTATGAATAACTAAAATTTCAAGAGTACAAATATTTGTCGTTTATCTAATTTTCCATAATGAAGCTACTTCAATCACTGACTGAATGGAGTGCTAGCTGTGAGTGACATTTTTTGTTACGTCCATTACTAATATTGCATTTTGTACTGGTCCGAGCACTTACATTGCAAACATGACAGCCACCACTACCATATACATACAGTAGTACCATATATATAACAGGGTGTCCCATTTATCTTGTGCACCTATTATAACTTTTTTGTTTGGATAGGTATTGGAATTTTCGTTTTTGAGCGTTATGTTAGATCAAGGGGCTAACATAAATGGGGAGATTTGGTGCATGTAACTACATTATGGTACAATATACAAGTGACGTCATCAATTTTTCAAATAGCACTACATAATTTAATCATGTCACATTGATTACACACATTAAGACGAGTTGAAAATTGTATCACAATGTCACCGTCCCAAACAATAACAACAACAAAATGCAAAATGAATGCCATCAGAATGTGCCATTTTTTGTGGTGCCCCATTCATCTTGTGCATTAACTTACACAAAACGAAAGACGACTGATGTCCGTACACGTTGTGTGTTGCGTGTTTGCTGTCTTAACATATAAAAAACCACAACAACTGTCGACGCCACAATCCACGGACAGTGGCCTGCACGTTCTCCGGACCTGTCGCTACTCGACTTCTTCCTGTGAGGAACTGTAAATGACAGTACGTACCAGAATATTCTGACAACACCAGACGACATGCAGCAACGCATTCGACAGGCTTGTGTGTCCATTCAGCCAGCAACATGCCGGGCAGTCATACGGTCTTTCGGGGAACGCCTTTGTATGTGCATTAATGTGAATGGTCACCATTTGCAACATCTTCTGTGAATCTCAGAGCATAACATTATCACATTGGAAGTACGTTTTTTTTTTAGTTTTTTTTTTTTTTTTTTTGTTATTGATTAGGAAGGTGACATTGTGATACATTTTTGAACTCGTCTTAATGTGTGTAATCAATGTAACATGATTAAAGTATGTAATAATAATAATAATAATAATAATAATAATAATAATTTATTTATTTAATCTGGCAGAGCTAAGGCCCGTAGACCTTCTCTTCCGCCCAACCAGACTCTAATTCTAATTGAATACAATTGCTTACATAGTTATTACATTAATATCTAGACCATAAAGCAACATGAAAGTAAATAATGAAAATTGGATAAGTAATGTTAGTGTGACAATAATAAACATTGGTAAGAAATAGTTATAATAATAATAATAATAATAATAATAATAATAATAATAATAATAATAGTGATAATAATAATAATAATAATAATAATGAGATAATTTAGATATTTATCTGTGATATATATAACCATTAAACATTGAGAAACCTGAAACAGCTATTATTGTTAACAAGAATTGTTAGAAAAATATTTCGTTAGCCTATTCTTAAATTGGTTTGATGTCTGACAGTCCCTGACATTACTCGGTAGGGAATTCCAAAGTCGAGGAACAGCCACAGTGAAAGGAGATGAATATGAATGTAGTGCTATTTTAAAAACTGATGACGTCACGTGTATCTTGTACCATAATGTAGTTACATGCACCAAGTCTCCCCATTCATGTTAGCCCCTCGTTCTAACATAACGCTCAAAAACAAAAATTCCAATACCTATCCTAAAAAAAAGTTATAATAGGTGCACAAGATAAATGGGACACCCTATATGTGTGTACGTGTGTTTGTATTCTTTTTAATTGGTTATTTAACGACGCTATTTGGCGAGATGAGGCCGAGGATTTGCCATAGATCACCTGACATTCGCTTTGCTATCGAGGAAAACATAGGAAAAACCCAACCACTCTCGACATTTCACTTGAGTTTGTCTGAAAGAGTGCTTGTGTTGACGTTAGACTGCGTGTTATTCTTCTGATTGTGTTAGTGAAAATTCACATAGTAACAGCAGTAAAGGATCATTCCTAAATCTAAATCTATATTTTTATCCGAGAAATTATAACAAACTATCGATCTCTTTCGAAATGTAATATCTTCTGTAATGTCTTTCTCACATATAATGAAATAAATTTAAAAAAATACTACGCGGCACAGAATACATATTTAGAAAACGATTATTTCGTAGAAATTAACCTGATACAGAAGAAATCTATCTGAAACTAATATGCCAAAAGCAAATGTTGGCGCATAATTCTTCACCACTCATTCAGTAAATAATCCACAAAAATCAATAAAATGTTTGAAGGGTAGTCGTTGGTAGACGAGGCTAGGCAATGTGTCCGAGATTCGCGAGCTGAAACCCAGACGAGGGAGATGTAAATATTTTAATTGGGATGAAGTCCTTGGTATGCCTCACTTTTAATGAGAAAAATATATTGTGCTCCCGTGTAGTAGATATAGGCATTCAACACGTCAACAAATGTCTCAAATAAGAGATGTTAGGGAACACTCACTATTAGCCATTTCTCATGTGCTTCTAAATTTGGTAATCCTGGACCATATCAAGTTGTCCCTTGTTAACTGATATTTAGTCTTCTGTAGTATTTGTCAATACTTCTATTTCTTGGATTAATGTACAGATCCACTTCGATTATGTTGATTCATTTTTTCTAGTATTGATGTTAGATATGATTAAAATAATGTATAAAGATACAGCAATTGCTATAGACAATGGTAATTCCACTAATTTTAAAATAGAAAAAATAAACTTAGGAGTAAGACAAGGCTGTCCTCTTTCGCCGACTTTATTTAATATATACCTGGACGCAGCTGTTATAGAATGGCAAACACAGCTAAGTAAACATTTTAAACTAGGAACTACCATTGTAGACACAATTATGTTCGCAGACGATGAAGTCATATGTGCAGAATCAGAAAATCAATTACAAATAGCAAGCTACTGCTCAAAAAAACTATGGAGAATTATAATCTCAAGATTTCAACAAAAAAAACTAAAACAATGGCCTTTCGAGGGAAATATGCAGTTCGATCTAAAATAGTTTTAAACGATGAAATTATCGAACAAGTACAGAGTTTCAAATATTTAGGATGTACATATCTTATAATTGGGAAAAAGATATAAAAGAAAAAAATTACAAATTTCAAAGTATGTGTGGGACGATTAAAAGAACATTACAAACAAAAACAACAAAAGAAATAAAACTAAAGTTTTATAAAGTAATGGCAGTTCCCATTGTGACATATGGACCAGAAAATTGGGCCATGAATAGATCAGACAGAAGATTATTAGAAACGTCAGAGATGAAGTTCCTCAGCTATGTTGCAGGATGTACTCTAAAAGACCATATTCCTAGTGAAACAATAAGACAAGAACTCAAAATGTTTAATTTAAAAGAAAAGATACAAAGTTACAAACAAAAATGGTATGAACATATTTTAAGAATGGATCCTTCTAACCTAACTAAACAAGCATTGTTATACCAGCCACAAGGTCACAGAGATGTGGGACGTCCTAGAAGGCGATGGGAAGAATAATTCTGAGAGCGGAACGGGCCGATGGCCTACCATGAAGATGAAGAAGAAGAAGATGTTAGTTCTTCTGCAGACATAGCAATGAGTACTATGTCACCTGAAAATAGCAAATTTAATGGTATTTTCTGACCGATCTCATGAATTATTTTATTTGAAAATAAATATGTATTAATGTCTCTTAACCTAACATCCATACTACCTTAAAATCTAGAGACACTTTCTTAAATTCAAGGATAAAATTAAATGTATTCTAGTGACTTTCGTAATACCTACGTTGGCAGCACTGTAGCTCTGAGATAACAAAAGAGGGGAGACGATATATTTGTCCTCACTTCGTGCTCTGTTGTCTTTCCGATTGACTTTGCACCAGGTCACGAGTCCCGTACTGCATTGCGGAGATACATCTGTTGTCGGAAACTGGTCACTATTTACCATTCCATGGATGACCGCGTGCGGCAAATAATCGTCATTTGTTTATTCATTACTTGGCCTGCGCAACATGTCTACGTCACGCTATCTACAGTGCGGTCAAAATAGTTGCTTCTATTCTCTGTTTCCAGTCGATGAACCTTCGTCTTGTTCAAAAACTCACTGTGTAAAAAGTAAATAAATAAATTACAGGGTGATTCACGAGGATTTACCGCTACTTACGGAGCTTATTCCTATTCTCAATATTTAGAGAGTTACGTTTCGTTATTAGAACGCATTGCTGTGAACAACGCGTGACCTTGGTCAGCCAGCAGCCAGCGCGAGCACGTGACAATGTCGTGTTAGCAGCTCTTTCATTGGCAGAGTTCGTCCTCAATGAGTCAGATTATTGCCTGTGATATTAGCAGAGAAATTGGCGTTTCGAAGCTATTAAGTGGGACTTTTATTAATATACAAATCTTCTAATACGAATTAATGGCTGTATATCCGTGAAAATATAAGCTTACTATCAATTATTTAATTGAAATAAAGAGACAAAATGCAGGTACTTGTGTACAGCGATATTTTCTACAAGGAAAATACAAGTTAATGCATAAAAAAAGTTGGAATTAAATACAGAAAGTATATTACATACAGGGTGTTCAGCTTTAATCTATAAATTCTGCAAAGGTTAGAACGATGTACTCCCAGTTCTTTTCAATATTATTTAATGAACATTAACTCTGAAGAAGATCTTCATTTTCCGAAGCAATATTGGAATTCTGAAATTACATACTCCAATAACATAATGGGAGAACAATTTTTAGGCTTCATTTAGTAAGCTGATGCCTCTGTAATAGGCACAGTGATGTGCATTCTCTCTCTTGTATATTTAACGAGTAGTTGCAACCTCTAACCTTCTGGAACGTAGATGTCCAATTTATTATAACTCGTACGAGGTAACCTCTGGCGTAAGCAACCCGCAGCGCATATTCTTTAAGGGGTTAAGTACAACTTACAGCAGTAAAGTTTTGGAAATATTCAACATTTTTGTCCTCCATTACTGTAACTTGTACAATAATTAAAATTAGTTTGTGTAAAACACTGTCCTTCTGCTATATGAAAAAATATTTTTACGATTTTTTACGATTTAAAAATAGTTATATATTATTATTATTATTATTATTATTATTATTATTATTATTTGCTTTCCTTTTAATACTTCTTGTCTAACTTTCCTTCTTTACCACTTTTCTATAATTATTCATTTCATTACTTCTTACTACGAGGCGCGTCCAGATAGTAAGTTTCCCTGGAGCCGTTTACAGAAAGAAAAAACAATTTCATGAAAACAATGATTGCAACAGATACAGCAATTCTTGAGCTATTTTTCAACATATATTCATTGAACCCGCCATTTTACTTTCTCACTTGCTTTGTTTCCTGATTTATCCTTTCCGAATTTCTTTACTTTCTCTCTTCTTTTCATCCTATTTTCCCTCATTTTATTCGTAGATAATTTTTGTAACGTGCAATCTATTCACTCTTTTAAACAGAACATTTGATTTGTGTTTACACAATACCTTCCCTACATTCCTTTTAACATTAAAATCGAATCGTACAGTTTTACCTGAATTTTCAGCCCAAAACTAAGACGTCGGAAAGTAAAATTTATGATGGAGAAAGGATAGTTGATGATGGGAACTGCAGCTGCCAATCCGTCGTACTCTGCCCCTTGACCTCGACCCGCCATTGTGTTGCAGGCAGACAATTGGAGCAGAATTGAGCCAAAGCTGGGAGCGATAACAAAGCCATCAGCGCTGTGCGGGTAGTCAAACTTTACACTAAACGGGCAAAAAAGCTGCGCAACGCGCCATGTTGTGACATGATAAATGACATGGCTATTAGAACCACACCGCGTGGCATGACGTTGAGGGATCGTCCGGTAATGCATGAGATTCGGAGGATGAGGATTGCGTGAAAGAAAACATGGGACAGAGAGGTGTGTAAGAACGGAGGAGGAGATGGAGTGGCAAGAATATAAAAACACAAAAAATAACATATAAATTGAGGGAGAAGATTATAAAAAGACGAGATTAGATAGAAAGGAATGAAGCAGGAGCAAATACAGAAAGGGACAGAAAGAGAGATGAAAACATAGCATTACAAAAGAGAGTATACAAAGAAGGAAAAGCTGTAGAACGAAAAATAGAAGTAAGTAGAGACAGAAAAAAAGCTGAGAAAAAAGATGCGATGAACAACAAATAAAAGGAAAAGACGATAACAACAAAAAACGGAAGCAAGTATAAAAATAACAAGTTGAAGCATACTTCGTAGAGCTTTTGATCTCCATGGCAATAGGGCCTTTGTAAGAAATTTGTTTGGGATTTGTCATTTGTCATTTTAATTTTGTTACTGAATACGTGTTGAATTTTACAATACTTATAGAAAGTTTGTGTTAATTTTTTTCTAAAGAAAATGGAGTATGAATTAGAAAAACAAAAAGAACAATTCCGATATCTTTTTGATTAAGCTTAACCAAGAAGTAAAGATATCGCAGGCCGCTAGAACAATACGAGCAGATTAGGTGAAGAACGCCATCGGGGAAAGTGCGACACGAAATTGGTATTCTCGTTTCAGAAATGATCATTTTGACATGATTGATTTCTCCAAGTTCAGGAAAATCATTCGATTTTGAGGAAGACTGTTTAAACAATGATCCACGTCGAATCAACTCAGGAACTGGTTAATATTATGAGCTGTGACAAATCAAACCGATGTAAAACATTTATATTTCATGGGCAAAGTTGAAAGAAATTGAGGGATGGATATCGTATCTTTGTTCTTACCTACAAATAGCTTTTAAGGAATCCGGAGGTTCATTGTTGCCCTCACATTAGCCGCCATCGGTCCCAGTCCTGAGCAAAATTAATCCAGTCCCTACCGTCACATCCCAACTCCCTCAAATTCATTTTAATATTGTCCTCCCATCTACGTCTCGACCTCTCCAAAGGTCTTTTTTCTTCAGGTCTTCCAACTAACACCCTGTACGCATTTCTGGATTTACCCATACGTTGCACTTGGCATTCCCATCTCAAACGTCTGGATTTAATATTCCTATTTTGTTAGTTGAAGAATACAATGCGTGTAGTTCTGCGTTGTATAACTTTCTCCAGTGTCCTGCGACTTCATCCCTCTTAGCCCCAAATATTTTCCTAAGCACCTTATTCTCGAACAACCTTAATCTCTGCTTCCGTCTCAAGTGAGGATCGAAGTTTCACAACTATGTATACAGAACAGCCTTTAATATTGTATTTTAAATTCTAACTTTCAGAATTTTTTAAAGCAGATGATGACAAAAGCTTCTCAAATGAATAACAGTAAGAATTTCCCAGATTTATTCTGCTTTTAATAAAATTTCTTCCCGAGTGTAATTTATATTTGTTATTGTTGATCCAATATATTTCAATTTTTTTTCTAAAACAACAACAACAACAAAAACGTGTTAGCATTCGTGTTTCTTTGCTTGATCGTCGTCGTTTAGCTCGTCAAGAACATCGATCGATAGTGTCCCTGATTGTTACTTTTTTTACATTTGTTACTAGCTGTTACTCTGCTGAGCCTCTATTGGAATTCAAAGTAATTTTTATTAAGTATGTGACTATTGCATTTGTATGTGGAAGATGGAAGAGAAGGCCCTATGGCCTTAATCATTTGAGATTAAATAAATAAACAAATAAATAAATAACTGCATATCATGTTTTAGTGCTTTCTGGTTGTGATAACTCATACATAGTGTTACAAATAAACAATGTGACGCTAACAGTCCCCACATATTGTATTTTTATATTGTGGAGATTTGTTAATTACTAGACTAGTTTTGAATTTTGTGTAAAAAGGATAATTTTGCGTTATATTATAAAATAGGATCTCTTAAGTTTCAGTAGAATTAATTATATTACATTTCTGCAGATGATTTAAGTATTATTATTATTATTTATTTATTTATTTATCTATTCACTCATTCATTCTGATGTAGTTAAGGCCATCAGGCCTTCTCTTCCACAACACCAGGAATACAAATACAATAATAGAAATAAACAGAAAAAATACACTATATACAAAATAAAGCTACACAAGAAATAAAGAGAGAGAAAAAAACACTATAAACAAAGTAAAGCCAAACAAAAATATGCACAGTTTGCAGTCACACAAACTTTAAATGAGTGATTGAGTATCATAATTAATTGTATCCTAACTAATTAACTAACATAAACAAGAAACTTGGAATTTTAATCTAGATTAAAAAATTATAAAGAAAAAAACACAAATCAATACTTCTAGCAATACCTAAAAACATTAACTAAGACAAAATTTTCTAATTTAAATTTGAATCGTGATAAAGTCCGGCAGTCTCTGACGTCATTAAGTAACGAATTCCAGAGACGAAGTATTTCTACAATATAGGAAGATGAGTATAAAGACGTTCTATGATGAGGGATGGAAAGAAGTGCTTCATGTCGGTTTCGAAGGGTTGTAAGAAATTGAAAGCGCGATAACAGATAATTCGGAGTAGAAGTATGGATGATTCTAAAGAGAAGAGACAGTGAATGTATTGTTCTTCGTTCCTTCAGACGCACCCATGAAAGTAAGTGGAGTGAAGGTGTTATATGGTCAAATTTACGAGTATTGCAGATGAATCGTATGCACACATTTGAACACGTTGTAGTCTCTCAGCTAAGAGTGAACTTACATTAGTTAGCAAGGAATCGCAATAATCAAAATGGGGCATTAAGTACAAGCGTCTGAATAAGATTCTTTTCTACAAAATATGAACAAACTTCATACAACAGTAAGAGAATCTTCTCTACGAAGAAACAGATAAAAAATTAATTACATTTTCAGCATTTCGTAACCCAGAAAAGTATATACCCTGGTAATTTCTTTTTAATTTTCAGGACGGAATATTATACTCGGCTTATAACAAAATTCGTGAAGTCAGAAAGTAAATGAAATATCGGAAGTACTTCGAAATCAACAGTTACAAGCGACCAGGGAATAAACACTATATTCTGTGTTTTATATCCCTCTAAAGGAGAAAAATGGGCCCTTAACTTACGGAAGTGCAATAAAACCACACAAAGAGGTTTATAAATAGAAATAACAGAATTACATGGCCTGTGGTGTCTCCATTTACATTCATTGTGGGAAGAATCAGCTTGTTTGGGGCAGTAAAACAATCCTGCCCCGTGTAAAATTAACGAGCCTCGTCCCGGGATCGTTCCGCGGCTTATTTCGCTGTCCTTGCAAGGAGATCAAACAGAATTAACCCAGTTTCTATCCCTCAATGAAGAAAAACACGCATTCATAATTGATGAGAGCCAGAACTCTCTCTTACATTCCTCGAGCTCAGCAATTCCACTAGAACAACTCTTGTTGCTATGGGAACAATGAACATTCATGTGCGGCAGGAGAATAACTTTCCACAACTAACGTGTGGAATAGTCATTTGTCAAAATAATTGAACGATGATTGTACGATACAATTTACCGCGTTAGGGAATCGGGGAACACAGCGTCATCCTGCATATTCAAATTATATTAATTCCTGCATCTTCATCGTACACGAATGAATGTATAATTACTTCATTATATGACGTAACTCTATTATATTGCTGTAGTGAAGGGCAATTAAATTGCTAATACACTTTTACATGCTTGCAGAATGTCTTTAGACAAGCTAAACTTTTCGAAGTTTTAATACGATTACGTCCATTAAGAAGATGTGTAGTATCTACCTATAGAAATAATGGTACAAAATAACATTTTTGAACAAATCTTGTAATTATGTTATTTAGGTTGTAAAATATAATTTTAAAACCAGCGATGTAGGCAACAAGCTTACTTACTTACTGGACTTAAAGGAACTCGAAGGTTCATTGCCGCCCTCACATAAGCCCGCCATAGGTCCCTATCATGAGCAAGATTAATCCATTCTCTATCATCATATCCCAACTCCCTCAAATCCATTTTAATATTGTCTTCCCATCTACGTCTCGGCCTCCCTAAAGGTCTTTTTCCCTCCGGCCTCCCAGCTAACAATCTATATGCATTTCTGGATTCGCCCATAGCCTATGTGCTACATGCCCTGCCCATCTCAAAAGTCTGGATTTAATGTTCCTAATTATGTCAGATGAAGAATACAATGCGTGCAGTTCTGTGTTGTGTAACTTTCTCCATTGTCCTGTAACTTCATCCCTCTTCGCCCCAAATATTTTCCTAAGCACCTTATTCTCAAACACCCTTAACCTATGTTCCTCTCTCAAAGTGAGAGTCCAAGTTTCACAACCATAAAGAACAACCGGTAATATAACTGTTTCATAAATTCTAACTTTCCAGATTTTTTGACAGCAGACTTTATGATAAAAGCTTCTCAACCGAATAATATCAGGCATTTCTCATATTTACTCTGTGTTTAATTTCCTCCCGAGTATCATTTATATGGCAGCAAACTACCTAGATTAAAAACATAGGTCATACAATGAAAAATGATCTTATCTGCTGAAATTCGAAAAGATTTCTATGAGAAAATGACAATATCGATTTCCATGTATAATTATAAAACATTGACTCTATCAGTCTTATTTACATGGATTTCATAGATTTTTGTGACATTCTGAATACTGTATCGTATCACTTTACTCAGCTGGTTGAGCGATAGTGTTGCTACCTACCGGGAAATTAAGCTTGGAATGCAAAAACTATCTTATCCCATGGAGTAAGTTGAGTTCTGTCTTCCACGAGTTTTAAAACAGCCCCCAGAATGCAGATGAATGTCGATATTAGTGTATTCTTGCCTTCCACGCATACAGGACAAACTAAAAAGCATCATCCAGTCCATAACTCAATTCTGTAAAAAATCGGAGTTAGTGGGATTTTGATCTCCCTGTCTCAGTTATAACCATCTCGTAAATTTGAGTATTTTACACAAAACTCTTTTTTTAGAAATCGAGAAGTACTATCGTTAACTGTTCTGTCAGATTTAGTTGTTATGCGTAATTTAACAGAGTCTGAAGGCCTCATCATGTGAACGGTACAACATAGTAATTAAACCTGATGACGGTTAGACAGCATTAAGAACATCGTTTTGGAGGAAAGAGCTAAGTGTCGTCACCTGGATTACTAACGAGGAAGCCATCTTCCTCGACTTCAAAGAGAATCAAGGAACAGCAATTAACGTTTCATGCACACTTCATGTCAGTTTGTACGAACCATGGCTCGTATGTCTAACAACGCAGCAGAATCTACGATACATAGGTTCAAATCTGAACCAATCAAATTAAGAATATAATTCTTGTCTAACTCATAAATATATATATATATATATATATATATATATATATATATATATATATATATATCAGAAATCATGGTCCATAAATTATCAACAGTAATCTCATTAGAGGTTTTGATTTTATCGATAAATCTGCGAGTGGATCACGAGTAGATTTATTTAGAGAAAATCAAAACTCGAGTGGGATTTAATTTATTGACTATTACACGATTAGAAGAAAGTATATAAAGATTAGAAGTAACGAAGTACTCCAATACAATAAAATATTAATTGGCTTACGAAAATACAACTGTCTTCAAATATATTATTGTACCATCTCAACATTACGCTAGATGGCAGTAGTGTTTTACGATTATGTTTTCTTGTTATAAGTTGTGCCAACTATGGAATCTTCATTGAACTCTGTGGACGGTTACTAGTCAAGAAGGCTTTGTTGATTCAGTTTCATTTTTATTAAAACATTTGCATTCCACTTCAATCATCCGGATCCCAGTAATCAACGTCACTTGACAGATGATTTTCAATAAATCTTAGTATTAAACAATCTCTGATACGTGACTATCCATAATAATGTATAGCAGAAGCTATAACAAACATAACCTAAATAATATAAACAAGTGTTAGAAAAGTTTTAATTGGGAATGATGAAATAAACAAGGAACGTTTTAATTAACGATGATGAAATAAAAAATAAACATGAATAATTTTAAAAGAAACAATTATTGGAAGTACAATTTTCAAATTTGAAAGTTTTAGTAGTTGGTGGTTCAGTTGATGTTATATTAGACGTGTTCGTGAAAGAAGTGAACTCGTTGATGTACATGTTCTATCCCTCAACTTATTCAGGATTTCCGAATGGTGCTCTTCATAGATGACCAGTGATCTTTATTAATTCTTGTTCTTGAATGTCAATGCTAGTCATATTTGAAAATGCTGTGCATCGACTGGAGTGGTTTGTAATTTTCTGTTTTTTTTTTTTTTTTTTTTTTTGACGTCCAGACCAGTGCAGTTTGAAATGTTGGCAAACAAAGAAACAGATGCTAGGGTAGTGATAAAAATAAACAAATGCTAGGGACGCGATAAAATTAAACAAATGCTAGGGACGCGATAAAATTGTGCGATAAGCAGCCATGATTGGTTGAAAGACGTCCTTTCGTACCGTTTTATTGGTCAAAAGTAGTGTGGCGTAGTAAAAGTGTAACAGTCAATATAATCACCAAATACGTTCATCAGCTGTTAACATAATCATTCCTAATTTTTTTACTGCCATCAATCAGCAAGATCTTCATTTCAAATAATGAAATTATTTAAGTTTGTTAGGGAAAATAACCGATTTGCGTTTGTAGTCCCTTAGGTGTACAGTGTACTTTATTCCTTCAGATAGTAGTCAATTGAGTTTAGCGATATTACATTTGCATTTTCTCTTTGCGTCCGAGACACTTTTCCCTGTATTATTTCTCATACAGGATGACCAAGTGAAAGCGTGCAGTAATTAAACAGGAAATAGGGGATGCTCTACACAACATTTTGAGAGACAACTTGTAAAGTTACATTAAGGAGATACGAGCTTAAATATGTCTATCGCTATCGCTTACAGTTTTCCACATTACCAAAACATTCATTATTTACACTTATTTACAACTATTACTTATATTTATTTCCAATAATTATTTACACTTACTGTATACATTTATTCACATTTTCAAATTATTTCCACACACTTACAAGTAAGTTAATATTCCCACACACTTACAAGTAAGTTAACTTAACATTTCGTACTTCACAACAAGTGCTCGAAATAACGATCACCAAAATGTATTATACACATTTAGAATTTTCATTTAAGTTTACATTTATTATTTACGTGTAGGCAATTCATAATATTTTGTTTTCTGACCCATCAATGCACAAGGTATTCCTGTCAATCCTATTCACATTACTGCACTACAAAACATGATATCAGTCAAAGGCAAGATCCTTTCACACCATTCGATGTGTTACAGTACGTATAGGACGTAATTACCTCATATTTGTATATGAAATGAAAATAATTAAAAGTCAGAGTAAATAATAAGTGTAAATAAATGGGAACAATAAGTGTAAATAAACATGAATAATACAGTACGTGTAAATAATTGTGAAAAAGTGTCAATAAATTTGAATAATAGTTGTAAATAAATGTGAATACATTTGTAAATAACTGTGAAAAAAGTGTAAATAAATTTGAAAAGAAATTGTAAAGGAATGTAAATAATAAATTTAATAAATTTGAACAATAAATGTAAATAAATGTGAATAATAAGTGCAAATAACTGTAAAAAAGTGTAAATAAATTGGAATAGTAATTGTAAATAAATGTGAATAATAAGTGTAAATAAACGTGAAAAATTAGTAAAAATAAATATGAACAATAAGTGTAAATAAGTGTGAAAAATTAGTGTAAATAAATATGAACAATAAGTATAAATAAATGTGGATAATAAGTGTAAATAAATGTGAAAAATTAATGTAAATAAATATGAACAATAAATGTAAATAAATGTGAACAAGTGTAAATAAGTGTGAAAAATTAGTGTAAATAAATATGAACAATAAGTATAAATAAATGTGGATAATAAGCGTAAATAAAAGTTAAAAATTAATGTAAATAAATATGAACAATAAATGTACAGTAAATAAATGTGAATAAGTGTAAATAAGTGTGAAAAATTAGTGTAAATAAATATGAATAAGTATAAATAAATAATAATAATATAATAATAATAATAATAATAATAATAATAATAATAATAATAATAATAATTTATTTTAGCTGGCAGAGTTAAGGCCGTAAGGCCTTCTCTTCCACTCAACCAGCAAAAAGTGTATATACATATGCATGAACTTACAAAGAATCCAACAATTTGATTGAGATGAGAGTTACATGTATACAAAAGTTATTTACAAATTAAACAACAAAATACTATGAACTATTAATTAAACACTGAAATAAACTGTGTAGCAGAATTAAACTAAAATACATAGAATGTTAATATATTTCAAATAATATTAGATAATAGAAAGAGATTATTACGAGACAATTAAAATACAGCACAATCAGGATGATGTCTAAAGAAAAAAGTAACAATGTAGTCAGTGATAGTTTAAATCAGTATGATTGGAGTGAAATGCTAATAAGGTTATCTTTTAAGCTGTTCTTAAAGGTGTTTATTGTCTTGCAGCCCCTAATACTTTGTGACAAGGAATTCCATTGACGCGAGATGGATATTGTAAAAGATGATGATAGTAATAAGTGTAAATAACTGTGAAAAAAGTGTAAATAAATTTGAATAATTGGTGTAAATAAATGTGAATAATAATTGTAAATAATTGTGAAAAAGTGTAAATAAATTTCAATAATTAATGTAAATAAATGTGAAAAAAAATTGTAAAGAAATGTAAATAATAAGTGTAAATAAATTTGAAAAATAAGTGCAAATAAATGTGAAAATAAGTCCAAATAATTGTGACTAAGTCTAAATAAATGTGGATAATAAGTGTAAATAACTGTGAAAAAAGTGTAAATAAATTTGAATAATAATTGTAAATAAATGTCAATAATAATTGTAAATAACTGTGAAAAAAGTGTAAATAAATTCGAATAATTAGTGTAAATAAATGTGAATATTAATTGTAAATAACTGTAAAAAAGTGTCAATAAGTTTGAATAATTAGTGTAAATAAATGTAAAAAGAATTTGTGAAGGAATGTAAATAATAAGTCTAAATAAATTTGAAAAATAAGTGCAAATAAATGTTAAAATAATTACAAATAAATCTGAATAAGCGTAAATAAATGAGAAAAATTAGTGTAAATAAATATGAACAATAAATGTAAATAAATGTGAATAAGTGTAAATAAATGTAAAAATTCAGTGTAAATAAATATGAACAATAAAGTGCAAATAAATGTAAAAAATTAGTGTAAATAATATGAACAATAAGTATAAATAAATGTGAATAATAAGTGTAAATAAATGTGAATAATAAGTGTAAATAAATGTGAAAAATTAGTGTAAATAAATGTAAGTAATATGTCTAAACAAATAATATAACTTATAAATGTAGATATTATGGAAAATAGTAGATGATAGCGTTAGACGAGTTTAATCTCATATCTCCTTAATCTGACTTCACACACCTCAAGTTTCCTATCTGAAAACATTCTGCACAGATTTCTCTATTTCGTGTTTAATTTTTCATGCTTTTACTGAATTACTCTGTACATCTTTTCTTAGACGGAAATATGTTTACTCAATTTTGAACATATTCATTCTTCTCCTCAATAAATTTTGTACGGCCGTGTATTTCTTCCAAAACTTCTTGTGTGAGATTTTTATTTAATTCTTTGCTTGTTTAATGATCAGCTATGTATGCCTATCTATGGCAAGAATAAAAACAGTATTCACTCATCTCGAATAAATTCAATATCAGTAATAACTGCCCAACTTGAGCTCCATAAATATTATGTTAATACGTCAAAAAAAATCTAGATCTTTAGAGGCAGAGTACCTGTTCCAGAATGGAGTTCCATAAAAAAAAAACATATTTTCAGGTACAATGCCATTATGATATAAAATATTTTGAAGACTAGGTAGGCAAATAAACTAGTTTTAGAGTCTAAACTCCAGCAGTTCTTGGTTCTCTCTGTGAGGATGTTAGTAACTCCTCACAGACTACTACTTTATGCCGAAACCCGGAGTCATGCTGGTAGCCTCCTTATTAAAAAGACTCCCCGCTCTTTAACGAGTTTTGGACTCCTCGTATAAATTCTTCTTTGTAGCGACATAACAGTTTATACGGATTACCACTAATTATAACGTGGGGCAAAGACATACGGCCCGCAGTGAAGGAGAAGTCTGGTCTTTTACGCAAATTAAAACTTTTTAGCATAACTTTGTATTTCATTAGATATCTCACCCTCTTGTCAGTGGCTAGATTTTTGTCTTTCCAGACAATTTAAACCAGAGATGACAATCAGTGTGCACGTACAAAGAGTACATTCAGTGCTCACACATGTGTTTAATGTTCTGAACATTACCTAATCTCAAGGCGGGCGTTCTTGACTTTATCTGTAGTAATGTCACGAGAGGTCTGAGATTTGCCGATAAATCCAGGAGAGAAGTGAGTGGATTTATCTGGGATATCTCGGACCTGGAGTGACATTTATTAGGACTATTTCGTAAATAAAATAAAAATGTAAACATTATATCCCTAAAATTCGATCACAAAATGTTAATAATTGTATATTAACGAATACTTAACCAATTCAGACATTGTGAATTTAAAATACTCGTAGATTAATATCGATTACTGCAATAAAGAAATTCGATGTTATTATTCAGTAATGCCAATTGCGAAAAGCGAAATACACGTTTAACAATGTTAATTACACGTACTGCACTTTTCTCTTATTATTATAACATAAATACATTTTCATTATCTGCTGAAATCATAATTTAATTTAACAGTAACAGTGGGGACAGCTATATACCAATGCTTATGTATTCACAGCAAGACGTGTTGCTACACAGTGAAGCCATCTCTGTATAGATAGCCTAATTAAAACACGAATTTTATTACGCCATACGGAAGGCAGTTTTATCAAAGACCTCATTATTACTATGCAAGGTCTTTGGGTTTGATATGCGATGATGTTAATGTTATGTTTTATTTAACGACGCTCGCAACTGCAGAGGTTATATCAGCGTCGCCGGATGTGCCGGAATTTTGTCCCGCAGGAGTTCTTTTACATGCCAGTAAATTTACTGACACTTAAGCACACTTAAATGCCATCGACCTGGCCCGGGATCGAACCCGCAACCTTGGGCATAGAAGGCCAGCACTATTCCAACTCGCCAACCAGGTCGACATATGCGATGATGTTACATAAATTTGGACATTGGCTTTCTATTAATTGTTTCATTTCATTCACAAAATACAAATTTTATAGCCTACAACTATAGGTTAAGTTACCTTTGGGAGAGGACCAATGTCAGCTGTGCCTTATTTCGACCGTTACAATCAGTGCTACACGAAAGCATTTTTATAGCACGACAATACGCATTCTCGCTGTAGTGTGTAACGGAACTAAAGCCGCATCTACATAGTTCAATACTCCAATCGCGTATTCGTGCAATCTGGGAAGAATATTGAAAGAATCAAGTTTAAAAGGTGCGTTCAATTAAGATGCTTGAAGATTTTGTGTCTACATGGTGCGCCGTTTTGAACGTCGTCTTCACTGCGTAAATATATTAATTAATATTAAATATAAATCTTACATTCATTGCTTTAAAGTTGAAAGAAAAGTTTAACCGTGTAGTTGCATCTTACTGTATTCATAATCATCAATTTACGAGGAAACAGTTTGCGACAACGACTAAACAAAAGAACGGCCATGCGATAAATTGATAGCGATAAATCTAGCTGCAACAATTATCGCAAAGTGTGACTGTGATTGGTTGGAATTCAAAATTTCATTACACTTCATTGGTCGAAAATGGAATGACGTCATATAAACGAAATAGTCTTTTTAAATTCAGTGATAGACAAATTGATTGCATTAGTGATATTAAGCGATGTTCAAGGTCTTAGTTGAACCCTCTATGGAAAAGAAATTAGAGTATTTATTTTAGAATGTAGAAAATGAAGCACTATATTTTAGTTTCTAGAAAAGTTATAACCGTTGCCACAAAATTTCATTTAGAGCGTAATGGTGTTAACAAACAACTGGCAGGACGGTGGATTAGGCGTCTTGGGAACCAAGACGTCTTCTGCAAGTGGCCAGAGAGGTCCCCCGACTTGAGTATTTGTGACTTCTTCTTATGGGATTACATGGCTTCAGAATCTTTAAGAGCTGCGACATCGTATCCCCGTGCCACTGAGTTCATTCCAGTAGACATGTTTGAGCACGTGTGGCAAGAGTGGGAATATCGCCCTGATGTATAGGCCTACTGTGTGACACGCAGGGTGCACATTGAGTGTTTGTGAGGTATGCACTATAAAATGGTTGAGTTTCTCTTTGTGCTGTAATCGTTTTCATGTACATACGGTTACTGACAGCGAGGGTGCACTCGTTTATAATCTATGGAGGATTTCTGTGGATAGCCTGTATTTCTGTTCAATGTAGTTAAAATAAAGTATCGGTATTACAAAATCCAATAATTCAATAATTATTGGACACGGTATTCCGAAAATAAACCACTGTAACAATGTTAATATTACATGAAACTATTGCTGCAATTTTGTATATCGAAGTTTAAAAATATTAAAAGATCATTTTCACGTTTTAATTGTGAAATAAGTTTACAAATATTTAGCTAACAAGTTTCAACGTAGTATGAACCATCTTCAGAAATATCGAGTGATACATACTTACGGCTTTTAAGGAACCCGGAGATTCATTGCCACCCTCACATAAGCCCGCCAGCGGTCCCTATCCTGAGCAAGATTAATCCAGTCTCTATCATCATATCCCACCTCCCTCAAATCCATTTTAATATTATTCTCCCATCTACGTCTCGGTCTCCCCAAAGGTCTTATTCCCTCCGGCCTCCCAACTAACACTCTATATGCATTTCTGGATTCGCACATACCTGCTATATGTCCTCCCATCTCAAACGTCTGGATTTAATGTTCCTAATTATGTCAAGTGAAGAATACAATGTGTGCAGTTCTGCGTTGTGTAACTTTCTCCATTCTCCTATAACTTCATCCCTTTTAGCCCCAAATATTTTCCTAAGAACCTTATTCTCAAACACCCTTAATCTCTGTTCCTCTCTCAAAGTGAGAGTCCAAGTTTCACAACCAACCATACAGAACAACCGGTAGTATAATTGTTTTATAAATTATTACTTTCAGATTTTTTGACAGCAGACTAGATGACAAAAGCTTCTCAACCGAATAATAGCAGCCATTTTCCAAAATTTATTTTGCGTTTAATTTCCTTCCGAGTGTGATTTATTTGTCACTGTTGTTCCAAGATATTTGAATTTTTCCACCTCTTCGAAGGATAAGAATCCAATTTTTATAGTTTCATTTCGTACAATATTCTGGTCACGAGACACAATCATATACTTAGCCTTTTCGTGATTTACTTCCAGACCTATCGCTTTACTTGCTTCAAGTAGAATTTCCGTGTTTTCCCTAATCGTTTGTGGATTTTCTACTAACATATTCACGTCATCCGCATAGACAAGAAGCTGATGTAACTCGTTCAATACTATCGAGTGATATTGTGTTAAAAGTTGTGTCATCAGATGTATTAAAAGATTAGAACGATATTCTGTTCGTTCACTTAGAAGTTGAATTAAAACGGTTATGTACGTAAATACCGTAGATCTATATAGTAAATCTAGGAGCGGTGGATATTGTGAAAGGGAGTTGGTAGAGGAGACTGTTGTACCTTGAGCATAGTGTACCTAGGAACATCTTTGTTTCTGATTTTTACTGCTACCTAGCCGACTCAAACTCAAGAAGATTGTAGAGATAGCCGCTAGGTAGCTCTGGTCATAGTTCTGGTTTAATTTATTACATAGAGTGAGTTCTGTGGACGAAACAACTATTTTTGGTACCAAAAGTAAATATTTCGTTCACTGTTATATGTTTCTAACACGAAACCAAATTGTATTTGTAACTATCGATCAAGTACGGTGTGTTCCCTATCATCTGGAGAGTAAATACATATGTTAATTTCCATGATTTATTCTCGTTTCTAGTTTAGACAGCCATATTTGTTTAAACGTGCATCCTCTTGTTCCTTGGATCACAAAACATGTTCCAAGGTACATGATGCTATCGGTTTTTGTTTTTGTTTTTGTTTTATGCCACTAAATAAGTCTGAAGTTAAGAGAACCCCAATTGATACGGATGCTTTGAAGAAAGCTGTTAAGAAGTTATGGCTCCTCTTGGAATTAAAATCGCAATAAATAAACAATAACAATATTAATTTCATCCCAGGTGTGTGAATGATGCAAGCAAATGTTTACACTGCAACAGACTATTCTATCAACACTGAACAAAGAGATACGAGGTACACTGCATAGTAACTTCACGACGGATAGCTTTAAATATGCATATCTGAGAATAAACGTAACAAGGAGGGAGTTAATTAGAAACAAATGACTGTGGAAGCGCGAGGACTAATGAGGAAGTTCGAACAATGGCAACGATCCTAACAATGGAGAAAAGCGATTGTGCGGTGAACAAGTGAAATATGGAAGCGAGAGACGGCCATTAGTCTGGTGAGACGTTTCAATTAGTTGTTACATCACTGGGAATTACCTTAATTAGGCGTGCTCTATCTCAATCCCTTTGTTTCTGGCTCTATCGACGATTGCTTGACTTCAGATTCATCTGCAATGATGCGTCAGACTGCAACGATTGAAGCTTTTGAGAGATTTTAAACAGAGTAGGTGTAAAAATGAGTGTAGCGGAGATAACATATACACTCCATTATTCGCTTTTGCAGCGTTTCGTGTCAATTGAGCTATCTTCCTAGTAATCAATAATATTAGGATACTTTTCAGTCAATACTTATTATTTAAAGCATACCTGCACAAACAATGCTCAACGACGTGCGCGCTCCTTCGGAGCGGGAGAGCCGACAACGGAGAGGAAGATACGTCAGAATGACATAGACTTGCTATAGGTAGAGGAAAGGGAAACGACTACTCAGTTATCTAGTGGAGTGCAGTGTGTAGGCCTATTCTCAGTAACTGTTTCACGTTGCTTACCTACTGCTACAGTACAGTATGGAGGAATCTAAA
Organism: Periplaneta americana; assembly: GCF_040183065.1. Lineage (NCBI taxonomy): Eukaryota > Metazoa > Arthropoda > Insecta > Blattodea > Blattidae > Periplaneta > Periplaneta americana. The sequence goes on from NC_091129.1 coordinate 117,299,168, forward strand.
AGACGGAACATAACATTTAACATTTAACGATTTACAGCTCGAACTTATTGATCTTCAATGTGACCTAAAGGCTAAAGATCATTTGAATAATACTACTAGCCTAGTTAAGTTTTACAAGACTAAACATTAACAATAATATCCACGACTACACAGGCTGGCTGTGAAAATGATTGCTATGTTTGGCTCAACATTTATATTTGTGAGCAACTCTTTTCTATAATCAACTTTAATAAAGGCAGGCATCGAATATCTGTAACTGATGTTTCATTACTATCAGTAGGCTACTGTTCCTTTCAGCTGCCGACAGCATAAAACTTCATTTTGATGTACTGATAAATAAAAATATAACAAAATGATGTTGTACATTTAAGTAGCTATAGAACTTCTATTATTTCTGTAAAATAAATATTTCTTTATTAATTAATAATAGTCCAAGATAGTTTTGCAAACACCGAACGGGAATTCATTTCATAAAAACTCGTACTAGTACTGTATTTCCTGTACGAGATCACCCCTTCTTCCAGTCCACCCTTATACAGAGCGCAGCTAATATCTGCATTCCACTCATGAGCTGTGAGCCGGCTCGGAGAGCGCAAACCTTGTGCAGGGCTGATTTAAAGCAATGAATTATATCATTGAGTATAAAAGTATATTTATTTTATTTTATGACGAGCGCTTTCGCCTTACTGCATCATCAGGTCTCATCTGAACATGACAAAAACACATTATAGAATATGTGGTTGGAAACTTACAGTATGCGTGGATTAAGCCAGTATGATAAAACAAGAAAATCAAATGAGTTTTAGGAGCATGTTAAAGTACAGTGAATATGAGATTTTTTAAGTAATTGCACAACATTGTCAAATACGGGAACACCAGAGTTACAAGGCATTATGTACAACAGATATGTCCTAATTATAAAAACAGTTAAAACAATTAAAAACAGTTGAACAATGTATGTTGTGTAAATTAGTTGTACATATTTTGTTGAAATTACATCTGTAATATGTTAACAAGTCCCATCAGTTATCGAATCAAAGATTTTGGCAAGTGCATTAATGTCCAGCAGATAATTGCAGATGAATAGTAACTTGGTCGTAATATTTGTTGGTGGACGTTATGTTGTATGGAAATGTCTCAAACGAGATATAATGTGTTTTAATTTTACTGTTATTAAGTGCAAGAGAGATATGTTTTAATTTTGCCTATAGTGAATGTCAAAAGTTGTTTTATGTTAAAGTACCGGTAATATAAAGTTACTTACGGAGAATGATGTTCGTCCGCCGGTCCAGCAAAATTAAAACATATTATTATTATACCTCTCTTGCACTTAATAACAGTTTAGAACACATTATATCTCGTTTCAGACATTTCCATACAATATAACGTCCACCAACAAATACTGGACATTTATTCACTTGTCAAAATCTTTGATTCGATGACTGATGGGACTTGTTAACATATTACAGATGTAATTTCAACAAAATATGTACAACTAATTTACACAACATATGTTAGTCAACTGTTTTTAATTGTTTTAACTGTTTTTATAATTAGGATATATCTATTGTACATAATACTTTGTAACTCTGGTGTTTCCGTATTTGAAAATGTGGTGCAAATACTGTACTTCAAAAATCTCATATACACTCTACTTTAACATGCTCCTAAAACTCATTTGATTTTCTTGTTTTATCATTAGTGGCTTAATCCATGCATATTGTAAGTTTCCAACCAGATACAGTGAAACTTCCTAATAGCGGACACCGCCGGGGAAAAATTAAATGTCCGTTATTGAGAAGTGTCCGCTATTTAGAAAATCGTTAGTAGGTATACAGTACTTAAAAATTTCTCATACATATTCAACACTATATTTTATGGTACAGTACAGTAGACAGTGACATTGTCAAATTATTTACAGTATTCATCCAAAGAGAAATCGTACCAGCAAATGTTTTGTAAATGAAATGAACATCACTAACTTCAGTTTTTCCCACATTAAACTTTGTGGCCAGCTCACGAACACTTAATTTCTCCTTCTCACTGTGCTTTACAATATCCACTTTCTCCTTTAGTGACAAACGTTTATGTGTTTGTGACATATTTAATGTGACTGTACTTCAGAACACTCAACTTGACAAACTAAGAAAGTACAGACTGCTCACCAGTGTTGACAACTCGATTCTTAAAACTCCGCTATGAGACAGTGCAGAAACCGCTAAATTGCTATATTATCAATGTAAAATTAGATTATTTTGCCGCTGTGAGTGCTAAAAATGCCCGCTAAATCCCTATATCAGCAATACAAATTTCATAAATTTTATCCGCTAAACTAACACTGAAAAACGCTAGATCTAGCGGGAAAACCGCTGAATTGGCGACACTGCTGCTCACATACAATATCACAACTAACAACTGTGCTGCTTACGTTCAATAAAGGATAATGATTGTTGCAAAGAATTCCGTTAGAATTGCGTTTAATTTAAAACCGCCTTTTTCTCTTTTTTTTTCTTTTTTTTTTCTTTCACGCTGTCCGTTATTTGGAAGTTTTAATTGTTGTTGGGAGATACATTTCAGTGTCCGCGTCCGTTATTGAGAATGTCCGCTATTTGGAAGAATTTTATCATAAGGGCCAATGTTATTTTGCAGGGGAATTTTAAAATGTCCGCTATTGAAAGGAGTCCGCTATTGGGAAGTGTCCATTAAGGGGAGAGGACGATATTTTTTGGTGAAAAATGAGTAAATTAAAAAAAAAATATCTTTCTAATACTCTGTCATATGTGTGGAATGCATTGCATAACATTTTGTGGATATTTGTGCCCTTAGCGGATGTTGAGACGCCATTTTTAAACTTCCTGCGCTATGGATTTTTAAATCACACGTCCCCTGTTATTGTTGTTTCCGGTAAATTAAATTAAAAAAAAAATTCTTTAAAATACTCTTTGATATGTGTGAAATGCATTGCATAACATTTTGTGGGTATTTGTCCCCTTATCGGATGCTGCGACGCCATTTTTAAACTTCTTGCGCTATGGATTCTTAAATCAAACGTCCCCTTTATCGTTCTTTGCGGTAACTTCATTTTTTTTGCAAATTGCCAGACAAAAATTGATATAATTTCTGAACTATTAAAGATACATTCATGAAATTTTTGAACACACATCCTTCAGACTATTAGGAAACTTTTCTCTGCAGAATTTTGTTAATTGACTTCATTTTTAAAATATGTCCGTTTGTTTACGAAAAAGGAAATCAAAAATGTGTTATTAAATATTAATTGTTTATTTTACAACATAGGAACTAATATCAAAATTCTGTCACAGGCAGTTTGTAGAGCATGCTTTTGCAAGTACATTGCAAAAAACTGTTTGTATCTATCTTTAAAAATGGTTACGGTATATTGGTTTTAGTAAAATCTGCATTGGGTATATTTTTTTCAAATCTGGGCCCCCAATTTTTTTTTCAAAATGTTTATAATTGGTTGAGTTGCTATAGCTATGAACACTCTGCATACAAAAAATTAATATTTTACATCAAATAGGAAAAAAGTTTTAAAAAATACCGTCCTCTCCCCTTCAGGGAAGTTTCACTCTATTCTATAATGTGTTTTTGTCATGTTCAGATGAGGCCTGATGATGCCGTAAGGCGAAAGCGCTCGTCGTAAAATAAAATAAATATATTTTTATATTCAATGATAGAATTTATTGTTTTAAATAATAAGTATTGACTGAAAAGTATCCTAATATTGTTGATGCATTGCTAACTTATCTGAAAACATCAATGTCTGTGAAATTTCTTCTTAGTGTCAATTATACAGTTCATATTTTGATATGAAAGTTTAAAGTTTGATGAGAGTCATTAATTTTAAAACAAATTGATACGCTACGGACTAATATGCCGAGGATATTTTAATAGCTGTAGGATGAAAGTGTTACGAGCTAAACAATTTCAGAGGTGTGCGCTTGTCTGCAGGTTGCCATGGCGCCGCTTCTCGCTCTCTGAGGCGGTCAGCCTGTCTGTCTGCCGGTAGGTGACTCGCTATAAGCGGGCGATCGCCGCTCTAATTAAACGATCTGCTGCTCGCTCGGGCGTGAAAACGGCGGCTCTGCTAATTGGGGGCGCCGCGACCCGCCGTCCCCACAATCCATCCATCCCTCACAGATCCCCTAATTTATTCAAATCTTGAAAAATGTGCCCTCCCGGCCGCAACAACTTGTCACTTGAATTAAAGTGTCAAACCCGGTGACAAATTAATCTGGAGGCTCGTTTCAACTTCTCGAAATATCCGTCACTGACATCCCGACTATATTTCATCGGTTAGCAGACTGCATGTGGAGATCGGATTGAAATCAGTTTTCCGTAACGTGCCAGCAGATCAGAACGGGGTAATGGCCTATGTACAAAAGCTGTCATTGGTATTTCGGAGAGAAATTTATGTATTTTCCGAGAACTTCAGGAAACGTGGCGGGGTAGAGAGTCTTCTCATATCACTTCATTAGCTCAGTTTAAATTGTTTCTGCACTTTTATTTTATAACATTAACAAGAATAATGTGTCTCTGATTGGGGTTCTGGCTGATAAGTAGGCCTACCTCTATTATCAGGCAGTACATGTCACTTGACGATATGTCAGAGGAAGAACAATTAATGTTTGTATATATAAAGCCTGATTAGTGTAAGATGTAGCTACTCGGCTATGTATGCGATGGAAGAGGAAAGGAACTGACTACCCCACCCCATTATCTCCTAGCTTAATTGCCTCAAAAGTGGTTCCTTGTTTGTATCACTTATGAGGTTCAGATCTGTCTTCGTACAGTTGACTGAACAAACAACACACGTTCTGCTGATGTATTATTTATAATCAGCGAGTCGACTTTTGCAAAAAATACATATATTACATTTTTGTCAAAATCGGTTTTTTCATGGAAACTGTAACTCAATGGATGGCCACATCGATTGCTGTAAAGTGACATTTTGTTTCATGCCTCATTTCAATATTATTGTACATTCAATATCTTGTTATCTGCAAAAAGGTAACTTGTTCTGAACATGTATCCTTTTGGTGGAAAATGAAATAATATATATTTTTGTTGGCTTTCTTCCTTCCCCCTTTTCTCTCTCACTACATTCTCACTATCACTTGGTCTACGAACTAAGTGTGCATATCCTACAGAAAAAAAATCTCAATTAATAAAAAGAAGTTTGAAGATATCGCAAAACTGAAAAATTATGTCCCCCGTTATGCATTTTACGATGAGATTTTCACATAGTCTTCTAGCCTATAAGTGCGGATGGATGTGCATCTGACTGTGGTGAATTAGTGTTACATTTTGTGTATATACTGAACATTGGAGTTGGTCACATTTAATGACAATAAACTCATGAATTTTATAAAATATATTATCATCATTATATCCTTCACGTATTAGACCCTACAGGATATGTTACGGTCTCATGCCAGCGCTTTCGTGGTCTTCCCAATTTCCACTTTCCTCTTGGTACATAAGTAAGAATCTGTTTAGGCCATCTAGTGCGAGCCATCTTTTCGACATGTTTTTTCCACTGAAGTCGGTATTGTTGAACAAAATTAACTATAGGATCCATTTTGAGTTCCTGCAATATGTCCACATTTTTACGGTGTTCTAGCAAAGAGCATCCCGCTGTTCGTCTCATGAACCTCATTTCCGCTGTCGTCAGCCTTTGCTCATAAGCTTTTCTGATTGTCCATGCCTCGCTACCGTAAGTGAGGACCGGTCGAGCTAGTGTTTTATATACCTTTAGCCTTGTATGTTTCTGAACATGGGAGGATTTGAAGACGGCGTTAATGACACCAGTGAAATACTGAAAGTAGCCTCAGAAGGCAATATATCGATTAACTATGATAAAAATAATCCATATTGTTCTAAGATACATCCATCTAAATAAAATATTATTTCATTGTTTATTTTACAGCATAATTATCTGCAAAAAGGACAGATGTCACAATATTTTATTTTGTATGTTGGGGTTAATGGAATAATACGAGTAAATTTTAACATATATCAGTCACATTTGTAGCTAACTTCATGTAACAAGAATATCAAGTTCCAATTTTAAGTTTCCTACCTGCTATTAAGTTTTTCTTGAATATCTCAAAACATTAAATTTGTAACATGTGTCCTTTTGCAAAAGTCGATTCAATTATGCATGTAATTGGATCTTTTCCTAAAATTCTATTACTTTAGTTTTTCAGTTGATATTTCCATGTTAAATTTTTAAGCGATTCTCTGTAAGTTGTAAACTGCACTTTGTAAATCATCTTCTGATTTTGCAATAATAACTCGCTCATCAGCAAAAAAGTAAAGTATCCAGAAAAGTATATCAGTTAAGTTGTATTCCAGCCTCCAGCATTGTTGAGAATATGGTTCATATAGATAATAAACAATAAGGGCGAGAGACCGCAAACTTATCTAACTCGATTTATTGGAGTTCACTTAGATGTTCTACGTTCATGTCATTTCATTCCTATTGTATAAGATAGCAACTGAAAAATAATTATTACTATTAGTACATTTTATTAGTATTTATTTATTTAACCTGGTAGAGATAAGGCCGTCAGGCCTTCTCTGCCTCTCTTCCAGGAGATTACAACTACAGTATAATATGAAGAATAAAATTACAATTAATATTACATTTACAATTACAATTACAATGAAAATCAAAGTATGAAAAGATTACCTGATTAATGAAAGCTAGACATTTTATCATAGAAGTTAAGGACAAAGAATATTTTTGTATTTACTGAATTACAAATTAAACCTACAATAACAAAATTGTATAGTGATGAGATTACCGGATATTGAAATATTTTGTGATAGATTAAGAGAACTATTTACAAGAAGCCATGTGTGAACGAGTCTCAATTACTGACCAAGTGCCTGGTAAGTTTGCGTTTGAATTCATATTTCGACAGTCCCTGATGCTAGCGGGTAGGGAATTCCAGAGTCTTGGTAGGGCTATTGTGAAAGAGGATTAGTATAAGGAGGTGCGATGGGATGGTATTGTTAGTATTGTTTCATGGCGAGAGCGTGTGTTAAGATTATGGTGGGAAGAAAAGTAAGTGAAGCGAGACGACAGGTACGAAGGAATAGAAGAGTTAAAGATTTCGAAGAGAAAGAGAAGTGAATGTAAATTTCTTTTCTTATCTAGTTTAAGCCAAACTATTGCTTTCAGGGATGGGGTAATATGATCGTATTTACGAAAATTGCTTACAAAACGTACACACAAATTATGAGCACGTTGAAGTTTCGTTTTGTTGTCGCTGGAAAAGTCAGTCAGTAAAATGTCGGCACAGTCAAAATAGGGAAATACAAGCGTCTGCACAAGGGATTTTTTTTTAAGTAAGAGGGAAGATTATATTTATAGCTTATACAATCGGAATGAAATCGCCTGTCTAAAAGGCTTTAGGTAGCACCCCTACCACTGGACACTGCGGCATGCTTGTAACTTGTCCATAGAAATTTTCCAATTGCATTCAAGTCTCCGAAAAGAAGACCTTCCTCCCGAAAATGTCTCATACTTTTCCCCACATTTCTCAATACGTAAGCGTAGTACTGTAACTTTTGCGGTTAAACATTTAGCATCATCATACAATATGATCTCCGACGAAAGCGATACCGCAATTTATTAGTTGTCACTGCATGTATCTTCACGGAGAACAGTAACTGCTGGCAAAGCATCCGCTGTAAATAATTAAACAGGAAGTTCAAAGCAAAACAGGAAATAACCGCGGTTGGATTAACTATCCAACAGCGTGTGAGCTGTAATCTACGACCATCACATACCGAACACTCGCTCAGGCGTCCAGGCGAACTCCACGCATCCCTCCCGCCGTGGATATTTATTCCTTTCAACATCTTCCGAGAGGATCCCGAAGACTATTTTTTCCTGTGCAAGAATTTTACTTATTTCGACACAAGATCTTTCGAATTTCGCTTACATTTTTCTTGTAATTTTGTCAAAAATTTTAATACAACACAGGAAATTACATTATGCCAATCTCAGATAAATTTACAAAAAATTTAGACTTCTGTATTATTAGCAGGCTTCGAGACTTCGGACCCGATAGAGCAGTTCAGTGGGAAACCCGCATAACGGCGTACTGAGTATAATGGTAACGCGTACAGTGGGTGGGGATACTGTAGAATGAATGCCAACAAATACGCAAAGGAAAACGCTCTGGATTTGAAGGTTCTGACGAATAATTTGCTTTTCATACAGACTGTGTCTGAAACTATTACACGGTTAGAAAAGTCAGAGCAAGTGAAGCCAGAAGCCCTCAAATTAGTTGAGGAAATGACACAGAGAATTAATGAGACACCAAGTACACCGGTTACTGAACGTGTAAAACAGAAGTGGAAATCAATTTTATGTAAAAATAACGGATATGGAACATTGTGTAACATAAACAGCAAATTAGTGGACATAGAGTCACCCGAGAATAAAAGACTGTCCCTTAGAGACTGCAATGATGTTATGTTTTTTCGTTTTGCTCCTATCACGTCATGTGACGTAGATCGCAGCTTTTCACAGCACAAACTGTGTTTGGCACATAACCGAAAAAGATTTACGTTTGAGACACTGAAAATGTATCTTGTAGTACATTGCAATTCGGTACTGTAACTGCACTTCCTAAAGACGACCAATAGGATAAATGAAGAAATTAAAATTGCTACATGTTTATTTCCACCATTAACACGGTGTATAATTAAACACAAATGCTTATAAAAGACAGGAGAATAAATGATTTTCACACTCTTTTGACATTGTCATTGTGTAATGTATATATACTTTCAGAATGTACTTATGTCTGTTTCCCCATACTAACGTACTCTATTCTAAACAGTAACGTTGTTACCTCAACACATCTCTATCATTCACTACCTGCAGGGAGTCAACAATCTATAGTACACGCACAGGAAACTTATTGTATCGGGTCCCAAATCTCGAAGCCTGATTATTAGGTACATGGGTCATTTGCAAAAATTGTAAACAAATGGACGATTGAGAACGTCAAAATTAAAGTACTATTTAGTGCATATTCTACATGTATTAATATAGTGCAATGTCTCTGCCATAGTAATCAGCCACTGTACACTCACCTTGCTTTACAGCACTGTTTTGAATGATGTAACAGACATGACTTGGAGTAACAGATCTGACAGGTAACAGACATGACAAAGCAAACAAGCATGTGCGAACCTAAAATGTTTTTGCTTAAAAATCTTCAAAATAGCAACTTAACTACTGGACACGTGTACTATTATGTCTTCTTGATCTTGACTTTATATGTTATTTGTGGAAAACACAACACAAAGAGATCTGACAGAGTAAAAATGCACGCTTAGACTAAAACACAAAGCAAGAGTTTGACACAGAAACTCGCCAAATCAAAATGAGTGAACATAGCAGTATAGTCAAAATGGATCTTTGTGCATCATCTTGGCTTGTACTGACATCTGTGGGATTTCTTTTTCAACTGTGTATCCATAGGAACAGAATAGTGTAACAGACCTGACTGAGTTACTGGACTAGAGTAATTATGTAATTATATTTAAGGAAATATAAACTCAGATATAAACGAAGAAGTTTTGATAATACCAAATGTTTCTTTAATTTTTTTCTCAATTACATTATTAAACAAACCTTTATCTGGGCATAATCATGCTTCATTTTAAAAACTTAACTAGTATGGACACTGCATTTTAGCTGTCAGTATGAGAATTTTATTTTATTCTCGTGAAATATTTCACATGAAGGAAATAATTGTTGTGACGTTTATTACATTAGTATTGACACTACTCACTGTTAGGAATTTGTAACTCTATCGTTATAAATGCAATACTGGGAAAGGTAAGAATTGATGGACAACATTTGTTATATTAATTCTGCTAATGACCCACATATGACTATTAGTAAATCTAATTTTAAAGCCGAGAGATCAGACTAACGACAATTACCTGCAGATTTACTAAAGGCTTTGCCAATAACCAAAAATGTATTTCAAAATAGGCTTAAGGACATTACTAATAGATCGCAGTATATTATACACATAGACTACTGATGTTTTGTCATTTAAAGTGTTGTATCAGTGAAGAAGTGTGATGTCAGTGAAGTGTGATGTGTCAGTGAAATGTGTTTGTGTCAGTGAAGTTTTATAATTCGGAATATGTATTATATGTCTTTCTCGTTTTATATTTTACCGTACCTGGTTAACATGTTTCGACCTGTTATTGGCCTTCTTCAGAACTAGTTGTTGCTGGTCTCGGCGCCTTTTCTTTTGTTTCCTGTGGGGGTGTGTTTGTGTTGTGTAATGTGGAGTCAAAGTGTTTGTGTTCTCAATTGAGTTGTGTGTTGAGAATTTTATTTGCACGTGTTTTTGTGTATCTGTATATTTCGTATTGTTCTAGTGTGTTTAGTTTCTGGCTTTTTGGTTGGATGTGTAGAATTTCCGTGTCTGTGTTGATATCTCTGTAGGTGTGGTTAGCATTTGTGGTGTGTTCTGTATATGTGGAAGTGTTTTGTAATTTTGTTATAGCTGTGATGTATTCTTCGTAACGCGTTTGAAACGTGTTAACCAGGTACCTACGTTAAATATAGCACGAGAAAGATATATAATATATATTCCGAAGTGTTATAGTGTTAAAAGTTGTTAAATCAGGATGTATAATTAAGTTTTATAGTTTATAGTGGTAGAGCAAAGTATTTGAACTGTGAATCGTTTTTGAAGCGTTAATGTAAAAATATGTTAATGGTGGCACCGGATACAAAGAAATGTCAGTACACCATTACATACAAAGAAGAGCTGTGGCGTTAATATATATCACATCACATCATATCGCCCGACCTAACCACTATGGATTTCTTTGTGTGGGGGATATGAAATGTCTGGTTTACAATACCCCAATAAATACGGCAGAAGAGCTGGTTTCTCGCGTTGTTGAAGCTGCAGCGATTATTCGACACACTCCTGACATTTTTTTAGCGTAGCCTATCAGACATTCCGCAGTGCGTAAAAATCAATTGTGCAATCGGTTAAACGGAAGGCAGTTTGAACTTCATTTCTGAACAATGTTTTTCTCACATCACTGTATTCAGGAAACAGAGTCTGAACACAATTTCTTCACACCACTTATTAACTTATAGCGCCGAAATGACAAGTCTGAAAGATTTCTGTCACATAAGAAAATATATTTGTTTTTACCTCCTCTATCTCCTCTGTAACGTTGTAAACGATCTTTTATGACACCATGTATAAAACATAGTAACAAAATATGGACAAAGGTAAGTGTTATCAATCAAGATATTGGAGCCCCAAAGTTGTCTCACTGCAGGATCCAGATGTAAATAACAAGTAGTACTATAAAGCTCGCTAAATATTTCTGAAGTAAGTAATCGTATTCCGCTTGCGAAATAGCGAAATTCTCCGACCGTACAGTTCGCAGTTGATTCCTGAATTGTTCTCGAGGGAAAATGAAAAACTCACCCTTAATTTTTTATGGTTCCAACGATCCATTACTGAAAATTTTCCGATTTTGAACAAACATTTGTTTTCCGCTCAAATACTCTGTGGGTAATTGAATTCTCAAAATATGCAGAAACAGATTGGAATGAAGTACACATTCAGAGAATATCGGTGCGTAATTTTCCTTGTTCTGCAGGTAAGTATCGATTACTCTTAACGAATTCCTACCATGGATTTTACAGTCAGATATTCAGTGACTCAGTAATTCAGTTGACGGGAAAGTAAGAAACTCGAAGTTATTTCCAGGTGGATGATGGTGGATGTCTCATCTTAACTGAAAATATGAGGGTTTAAATTTTCTTTTCTTTCGAAAATTTATAACGTTTTAAACATTGTAACCCAGAGCTTCCTAGTCTTAACACTATCAGGTTTTTTTGAAGGGGGGGGGGGGTCCTCATTTGAGGAGCAAATTTTCAATACCTGACACGTATAATTGTAGAAAATGTTACAGATATGTGTCCGTCTAATAAACTAACATTTTTATATTGTGAGATTTTATAAGAATCTTCAGCAACAAAAGTAATCTTTTATATTTCACCGCAGAAAATATTTTTTTCATTGCAGAGATGTTCGTTTTTGGCATCTGAAGTGTATTTTCTGAAAATGAACATGTCAAATTTCGAAAGTTTGCTCTTCATTTATGAAAGAGATATACAGTAATTCCTTGAGTAAGGAAGACAGCCTCGAAAGAAACTAGAGTTTGCAGCTACGATTCAAGACACATAAAAGAAATTAGTACATGAAAAGACAGAAGTCCATCAGAAAAACTTTCGACACTCGATGGAAGGTTTTCAGAATTATCCGAGTAAGAAATATTTCTTTAAAGTCCAAGATTTTATATACAGAGAGTTTCACATTATAAATACAAATTGCAGAGATGATTAGAGGATAATTAATCAAGACAAAAATTCCTAACAATAAATAAATAAATAAATAAATAAATAAATAAATAAATAGATGGATAAATAAATAGATAAAACATAAATAAATACATAAATAAATAAATAAGTAAATAAATAAGTAAGTAAATAAGTAAATAAATAAATAAATAAATAAATAAAAATAAATAAATAAAGTAAATAAATAAATAAGTAAATAAATAAATAGCTAAATAAATAAATAAATAGCTAAATAAATAAATAAGGAAACCAGCCGTTTCCCAGATTAATGGATTTCATTATGTCTCGTCAGTACAGATATTCTCTATGGTAACTTAACAACCGATATGCACTGGAGCATTATAACTTGTGCTCAATATGATCACAGTTCATAATAAGGCATGTTATTTCACAATCGTACACGTTAATATATTATGGGAATGTTTCTAATGCGTTGACAACGATTAATAATAGAGCTGGAATAAACAAAACATTTAAAATATTCTCAATGAAAAAAATCCATACGATTCAAATCGGGGGACCTGGGAGGTCATGGTGTTGGTAAACCACGGCCGATACAACTTTTATGGAAGCTTGTCGTAAGAACTCTGGAACGTTCAAATAAAAATCAGAAATCCATCATGCATTTACCACAGTAGTTGTCTCATCAAAAGAGGCATATCATCCAAAAAGTCGCGTACATCGTGTTACAAAGAAGGGGGTACGCACTACCATGAAGTCTGATAGATAATAAATGAGGTCCGAACAACGCTGATGCTACATAACGTCTTTGCGAACAGCCGATTACCTGCAACAACTGTCCATTTACTGATAAAAATTTCCACTGATGGTGGACTTCTATGGTCCCATTCGGGTTTCAGTCTATCGGGGAAACTGTCCACTAACTTTCACACACATCCAGGGCTAATTTGTTGCATCTCATCTCTAATTATTTCATTCAGATCGTCACTTTTTTTTGTTTATTGCAGTATGTCCTGACTGCCAATTGACCCCAGAGGAAGAAATCCATCGTAATGATGTTAGGTGATCTAGCTGGCCACTCTATATTTCATTCTCTTACCAGCCATTTACAAGGAAAATTTCGATAAAAGAAATGTTAATTCTCCGCCATAATTTGCTGGAGCACTTTGTTAGTGAAACCAGACGTTCTCCTGAAGGACAGCTTTCTGCAAAGTAGGATGGCTTAATAACACAAAAGTTGTAGATACTTACTTTATTTTAATTAAAATGTAATAATCCGTGGCGCTACAGCCCGTGAAGGGCCCAGACCTACCAGCCGGCTGCTGGCCTCACGGCCACATGCCGAAACAGAGGTGGACGATCATCCAACCAGAATTGAGGTATTGTGGGGTTAGCACGATGATCACCCCAGCCGTTATAGCTGGAATTCGCAACCGGATTTCGCTACCTATTGTGGTTCCCGAAGTGCATCACGATGCTGGGTGGGCACCGGTCCCATACACTGGCCGAAATTTCATGAGAAAATTTCTTCCCCCATGAGGAATCGAACCAGTGCGCATTCCGTAACGCGAGTGCTAGGCAGGATGCCTTAGACCACGACGCCACGGCGCGGGACTTATTTTAATATACTTCTATGAAAATATTGCCATTTCCGCATGCCTGAAAGTTGCAGCCTTTAAAAAGGATCACGACACGTAAATATAGCCTACGTATACAGAAATTTGGAAAATCGGATCTGGAAGTGCTTGAGCAACTAGAGGAATATTATTGGTTTGATCTGTGTGAGATACATCTACTTTTATAAAGTTGAAGTTTTTCTTTGGGCTCTAGCGAGCGACTCACTTTGTACATGAGTGCCAAGAATGTTGACCACTGAATAAACTAAAATAATTTGAGTCTAAGGCATTTCGTAACCGGAAATTTTGTCACAGTTATAGTTTGTCACCTATTTTTCGTCAAAAGTTTTTTGATCATCAAATAATTTTTTCATCATGTTTTTTGTCACTGAGGAGACTTTTATAATGGCTTTCTTATCTGAGGAAATAGTCATCAGTGAATTACAAATGCCGCGCTGATCACACCTCCATACAAACCCGGTCTTCGTAACTTTGTGTTTTGTATACATACGAGTATGTCCATTATAGATTAACTTATCTCTTGACCTGTTACTTTTTACGAGTCAAAATAATTCCACCATAACTTAACTTGAAATTTTATAACCAATGAATCCTGTATCTTGAAGATTTCAAATCCAAAGAATCAATGTATCCTTGGAAACGAAATGAACAGTATGAACACAATGAAGTAGGAAGTTTTACGTTACGTATCATTTTATATATGTATCATCAAGGGAAGCGACACGAAGGGGGGGAAAATTTTGGTGGCGAATAGTGATGAGTAAATTAAATTGGAGACAAAATATGGTGGTGATAAAAGTGATTTTGTGATAAAATATGGTTGTGACAAAAGTGAATCGGTAACAAAATGTTGCGTGGCAAAATATGTGACGAAATCACCTGGTGATGAAAAATCGATGACGAAAATTCCGAATCCCAGATAATTTGAAGAACGAAAGCTATAAAGGGGATCGGTATACCACAATTATCGTTCTCAGGTCTCGAACTCAATAATTTCGAACTCTGTTATTACATGGAACAGACGAGAACTAGGACTGTTGCCTAAAACGGAGGTTTGTATCATTCTAAACCCATTGAACTGAAATCCAAGTAGTGGACGATTTCAAAATACCAAAAGACAGATGAACTGTAGGCCTATAATGTCGAATAGTTCTCTCGTGCGTAGTAAGTGCATTACAAGAATATCTGTCAAGAGTAACATCAACGCCACTTTCCAGAATCAGTCATCCATCTTCCGTAACGATGGTAACGCAAACAAAAGACGTGTGGGTATACCTCAGCTTTCAAAAAAAGATACTGTGAGCTTCACAAAATCTATTTCCGCTTGGTGTGGGAGTTCACGCAATTTCCGACAGCTGCCGACTGTATTCTGAGACTGCCGCACAGAAAAACTCCCGCAGAATGGATGATATTTTGCAGCTTGTACTGTAAACATTCCGAAAATGAGGACGCAATCTGGCTCTATATCCTAAAGTCTTACATGACATTACACTATTTTCATATTAAATGACTACGAGGGTTGTTAACCCTTAAATTGGCGAAGTATCCTACAGAATACAACAGGTTAATAAGCTGTATGCTATAATTTTAATAGAATAGAAAATAGTAATATGCGTTACAAGAGCGGTATGTTGAAGTTCTCATGTTCGAGGAAAAGTTTGAAAAAGCGAAACGTAGTTGAGCTTTTTTAATTTCCGAGAATTGAAAGAAAACATACCGCTCGTGTATCGTACATTATTTTGTGCGGAGATCGTTTATTACATGCTTGAAAGAGGAATTTCTAATTAGTTGCAATGAAATCTCCAACTTGGTTTCTGCTCAATGACGGCAATTTTGGAAAACAAAAATATCTATCTTCAACATTGTTGCTTTAAAATGTTTTCTGTATTTATTATACTCCAGCAGGCCGTGATATACGTCTGTCTTTTTTCCCCCAGTCTATAAATGCGAACTTAAAACAAACGGCTTCCTTAATGTTACATGCATCACGAAATGCAGTAACTTTAGTGGAGTTGTAGAGTTTACTTAATTTTTGCAAATATTTAAAAACAATAATTAACAGTGCAATTTAGGTGAAATTGCAGTGGTAAGTTTCTAATTTATAATTATAACTATATTGAACGTCTCTAAAAATAATATGTTAAAAGCCTAAAGCAGTAAAATCAATATGTCACTTAAGAGGTAAGAAGAGGTAAATTGTTATGTGTGTTTGGTTGGGAATACTGAATGTGGAATTTTAGACTTACCGCGGGTTGGTTTTGTGCGGAAACCAAGCAAATACGCACGATCTCGCACGAAAATAGTAGGAAAATCAAAATTTCACAATACTATAATATTGTACAACATTATAAAATATAGACATTGCGATAGTTGTTTTCTTTACAGTCCGACAAGGTTTAATAAACTAGTGCGAGAAATGAAGTTTTTCCAATTTAAGGTGGTTAGCAGTAAAACAACAGCATGGATAAATATATAATAACCAACCAACATCTTGTTGCACTGAAAGTTTATATGACCGGAGATCAAGCTGACTTGCTTTTGACTCCTCCTTTAATTTATAACACTTTGAAATTGTTCAGTCTAGTTCTTCAGTCCTTGATGTTAATCCATGATGAATTTGTAAAAGATATGGCTGGTATAACTTGGGTTTTATATATAATAGGATGCGAAACTGCGGTCAGCACCATCTGGATTTGGGGGTTTGAAATAAGGTGATTAGCGCCCAACGTCGTAGGTGGTGAATATTAGAACTACGTGTTGGGTACATTACCGAGAGTTCTCTATTTATCCGTTCGAGATATTGCTGTACAGGAGAGTCGAAGATGAAAATGGCGGACTGAAACTTGCTAATAAGTGAACATAAAGTGATACGTGTGTGTGTATAAGCAGTGTATGTTAAACAGTGATGTTTATGGATGTTGTAAAAATAGTGTTGTTGAATGTATTGTAAAGTAATAGTAATATAATAAATTGAACTATCTAAGTAGTTCTTGCAGACTTTTCCATACCCAAAGAATACAATCCCAATTATCTAACCTTTTGCTTTATTTTTTGTCTCTGTCCGGTTATATTTTAATCGGGTAGTGTAAAACACATCGTCTCTTTTATCTTCCTGTTGGCTCCGGTAAGAATTTTCAGTAGAATATGCTATGAGGAATAAAACCGTAAATGTTTTATTTTAAATTGGGTTAGTTTTGAATATCTATGAGGGTGGGAGGGAATACTTTCTGCACAGTTTAACACTTTCGTCACCAGGTGCGCTGGTAAATGCATGGAGTAATTACTCTTTTCGCTACTTGGTGCGCAGCTAGATGTAATAACGCCCCTCCCAGAAATAGATGGCAGCAAGATCAATTTCTACAACAGCGCCTCTAGTATGTGTTACGGGACACTCAGTAAGTTTCGCATCCTATTATATATTTATCCATGACAACAGGATAGAAACTCCGTAAGTGAAATGGTTTCTTTTAGATATTTATTTCCGCCTATAACCTTGCTCTTCTTGTCTTCCCCTTGCTATTTTTATATACTCCCTGCCTTCTTTACATTCACCTTGCTCTCCTTGTATTCCCCTTGTTCTCCTTGTAAGCACTTTGTTTTCTTTATATTTTCCTTCTTCTCGTTTCATTCTCCTTCTAATCCTCTTGATCTCAATGTCTTCTCCTTGAGCTCCCTAATTTCTCTAGACTGTCTTTGTATTTTCCTTCTATCCCCACTGTTCTCCTTGTATTTTCCCTTTTTTCTCTGTATTACCCTTGTTGTCCTTGTACTCCCCCGTCCTCCTTGTATTTTCTCATCCCCCTTGTGTTACCCTTGTATTCCTCCGTCCTCTATGTATTCCCTTCGCATTCCTTTATTCCTCTTGTTCTCCTTGCATTACCTCGTCCTTCTTGTATTCATATCCCAAAAACTATTTCATTTCACCTTTATATAATTTATACAGTAAGGCCCACAGAATCCCAAGTACCCTAAATTTCTTCACTTGTTATAGTCAATCGATTTATTGTCATAAAATGAATTGCAAAAATATCGATTTATTGCTAAGCATTATTTTACGTGTACCTACATAAGCAAATATTTTTGCTTTTCTCCCAAAAATATATTAGGCCTACGTTTATTTGCTTGAACATTTAACTTATTTAGCTTGTGGTGATGGTAGTAGTAGTGGTGGTGGTAGTAGTAGTAGTAGTACTAGTAGTAGTAGCAGCAGTAATAGTAGTAATAGCAGTAGTAGTAGTAATACTAGCAGTAGTAGTAGCAGTAACAGTAGTAGTAGCAGTAACAGTAGTAGTAGCAGTAGTAGTAGCAGTAGTAGTATTAGTAGCAGCAGTAGTAGTAGCAGTAATAGTAGTAGTAGCAGTAGTAGTAGCAGCATTAGTAGTAGCAGTAATAGTGGTAGTAGCTGCAGTAGTAGTATCAGCAGCAGTAGTAGTAACAGTAATAGTAGTAGTAGTAATAGTAGCAGCAGCAGTAGTAGTAGTAGTAGTAATAGCAGTAGTAGTAGTAGTAGCAGCAGTAATAGTAGTATAGTAGTAGCAGTAGTAGTAATAGTAGTAGTAGTAGCACCAGCAGTAGTAGTAGTAATAGTAGCAGTACTAGTAGTATCAGCAGCAGTAGTAGTAATAGTAGTAGTAGCACCAGCAGTAGTAGTAGTAGTAATAGTAGCAGTACTAGTAGTAGTAGCAGCAGCAGTAATAGTATCAGCAGCAGTAGTATTAATAGTAGTAGTAGTAGCAGTAGTAGTAACAGCAGTAGCAGTAGTATTAGCAGCAGCAGCAGTAGTAGTAGTAGCATTAGCAGTAGCAGTAGTAGCATTAGCAGTAGCAGTAGTAGTAGCAGCAGTAGTAATAGCAGAGTACTAGTAGTAGTAGTATTCAGTAGGTTATTTTACGACTCTTTATCAACAGCTTAGGTTATTTAGCGTCTGAATGAGATGAAGGTGATAATGCCGGTGAAATGAGTCCGGGGTCCAGCACCTAAAGTTGCCCAGCATTTGCTCATATTGGGTTGAGGGATAACCCCCGAAAAAAAAACCTCAACCAAATAACTTGCCCCGACCGGGAATCGAACCCGGGCCACCTAATTTCGCGACCAGACGCGCTAACCGTTACTCAACAGGTATGGACTAGTAGTAGTAGTAGTAGTAGTAGTAGTAGTAGTAGTAGTAGTAGTAGTAGTAGTAGTAGTAGTAGTAGTAGTAGTAGTAGTAGTAGTAGTAGTAGTAGTAGTAGTAGTAGTAGTAGTAGTAGTAGTAGTAGTAGTAGTAGAATCATATACGTGAAATACATAAACAGAATAATACAAAATAACACAAAAGTAGATACCTTAGAGATTACATGGAATAAATACGCAGTAATTTTGTGAATTACTAAATATTATCTTATCATTTGCAGTAATGAGTTGCTCAAGTTCTCGTTATTAATTTAAAAAATGGCCTTGCCATTGTATGATCTCGTTAATAAATGCTATACATTGCAGGAAATAACATATCAATATATATCATTTTTTTGTATGGCTTTAACCACATTTTTACCAACCATTGGCCGGTCTTCCAGAGTGTAAAGAAAACTGAATTTCCAAAGTTATTATTTGAAAGAGAAAAAAAAAAGCTATTTTTTCTCACCCGCACACTAATCCAGCCTTCGCTCAGTCAGCAGAGAGCTAACCTACGCTGAAGACAAAAGAAGCCTCTGTTAATAAAAGGTAAAACACTGAATGATGCTTAATGCAGAACTGGAAGTGTGGGTGTGGAATCCATTACAAGGGAACAATGGATTGTCGCCTTGTGCGTCACACACTGAACTTGGTTCCATCTTTTCAATGCAGCGATCAAAGAGGGTTTTGTCGTGCCTGTACAGCAGGTGAGACAGCACAGGTGCAGTCTGAATGGCGCACCCTTTCACAGCGTTCAAAAGAGTTGGAGATAAATGATAGGCAGTCTACTGTAAGTGTATGTATGGACAGGCCGATCTCATACCAAGTATTGGGATTTGTATATCGCCGCGATTATTTACAAAGCATTCACAACACTCTACCTCCAACAAGAGGTTGACATTTTAAAATGTCATATTGTTTATTGTTTGTTGTTAATAAAATAACATTGACAGAAATACAATCTTAGTTCTTCCCTGAAGGAGTAAAAAACTCGTGCTCAGGGAGATATCTAAACACAAAGATAAACACAAAGATAATTTTTTGACACAAACTGGGTCAAGAAAAAAAATTACAGGATTAAATTAAATTTAAAAATACAATTTCAATTTTAACAATTTAAGTCATACAAATACATATACATATTAAATCAATATATATTCTTTAAAAATTAAATTTCTAACGCTATTTTTGAAATTCCTGATACTAAAATTTTCAAAATCTGGATATTTATGAATTAATATATTGTATAACCTTGGACCAAAGTAGGTACCATGGCTCAGAGCTGTGCTTGTGAAACACTTTGGTTCCTCTAGTCGTATGAAATCGGATCTTTTAGTTCCATATTTATGATGATACAATTTGAATTTATTGCGGTTTTTATGTATGAAGATTAATAAGGCAATATAATAAATCTGTTTAATTTTCAAAACATTAAAATCAGTAAACAAAAGCTCGGATGAGTAATCAATTGGTTTATTAAGGCATATTTTAATGATTCTTTTCTGAATAAGTATTAGTGGAGTGAGATTAGAATTACAAGCATTTCCCCGCCCTAAAATTCCATACTGGAGAATGGATTGAAATAAAGCTAAATAAATGAGACGTAAAATATTAATTCGTAAATATGACCGAAGTATAACAAAGATATAAATTGTTTTACGTAATCTATTGCGTAAATATGTAATATATTTGTTCCATCGTAAGTGTTGGTCGATCGTAATGCCTAAATACTTAACTTCTGAGGATTCGGTTAATATGGGACAATCACAATTTTGAGAAGAACAATCTGTATGATGAATTTTGAGCCTAAAGGAAGATTGAGGAGATTGAAGACCACTGGACCTTAGTGAAAATGGAACAACAGTTGTTTTGAATGGGTTTTCCTGGTTAGCGATAGAACATATCACCATCACTATTAATAACATTATCATCACCACTCTTCACAAAATATCATCATCATCAAGCAGAAAGTAAATTAGAAGCCATGACCTCTTCCGAATTCTGGTTAATTGGATATCCATGGAAGACTCATAATAAATTTGTGAAATTGCTGCTATTCGTTTTTTATATTATGGGTCTAGTTGCAATTACAATATTTAAAACAGGATTTAGAAGAGGAAGAAACTGCGTTGGCAGTGTTTTCACTCTTATGGGGTTAGGTACAGCTTACACCATTAAAATTTTTAGAAATATTCAGCATTTTTTCCTGCATTACTGTATCTTGTACAATAATGAAACTTGGTATGTGTAAAACATAGCCTAGTTCTTCTGGTATATTAAAAAAAAAAAAAAAAAACATTTTTACGATAAAATTCTTTTCCCCCATAACTCATGAATTCGTTAACTTCTTGACGTTCTCTCTCTTCTATTTTATTGCCGAAACTCATGTTTACAATATCATGCTATTCCAACTACATTTCTTAATAAATAATATTTTTTGTCTTGTATTAGAAGAAAATACTGATATTTCACCATTTTTAAAATGAATTTATTTTTTATCAGACAATCTATTAAAGGTAGAGAAGTGATTTTGCATAACATTGTAGATAGCCTATGACATGCATAAATACACACAAAATATTTCATCACAGAATGTTGGATAGTTTTTAGTTATGAGGGAAACACTTACTTCATCATTTTACAGTGAACTGCCACCATTTTGAATTTACAAAAAAATATAAATAATTTTTTAAATTGTAAATATATATATATATTTTTTTTTTTCATACAGCAGAAGAACTAATTTTCATTTTTGTCCAAGATTCAGTAATGAAGGAAAAAAATGTTGAATATTTCCAAAATTTTACTGCCTTAAGACAAATATTAGGAAGGGAAGGGAACAAAATTTAGAAAATCAACTTCCATTTGATAAAGTATCAAGACCGATACAATAGAATCTATACCAATAATAAATCTGTAGCCGAAATTTTTCTGGTAATTTTCGATTTTCCAAAAATAATTGGTCCTATCATATATAATTAACCACCCTGAAACCGAAAATCGCTTTTTTGAAATTTTTGTTTGTATGTCTGTCTGTATGTTTGTTACCTTTCCACGCGATAATGGCTGAACGGATTTCGATGAAAATTGGAATATAAATTAAGTGCGTTGTAACTTAGATTTTAGGCTATATGGCATTCAAAATACATTATTTAAAAGGGGGTTTATAAGGAGGCCTGAATTAAATAAATCGAAATATCTCGCTTATTATTGTTTTTTGTGAAAAATGTTAGATAACAAATATTTCTTTAAAAATAATTTGCCATAACTTTTATTCCTTGAAACGTTTGATAGGACTGATATTTAATGAGATAAATGAGTTTTAAAATTAAAATAACTGCCATCTAAGGTCGTGTAATGAATTAAAAAACAAATGACTTCGTCTATAAAGGGCCTTGGACAGCAACAATCGAAAGCTATGAAAGATAGCCTACAGAGAATGTTTCTGTGTTTGTATGAAGTAATATCGGAAGCTAAATTAACCGATTTGTACAGTATAATTAATTATTATTTCACCATTGGAAAGTGTAGTTTCTCTAGATGGACATAATGCTATAATGTTATTACAGTAACTTCTGATATAATATAATATAATATAATATAATATAATATAATATAATATAATATAATATAATATAATATAATATAATATAACATAACATAACATAACATAACATAATATAATATAATATAATATAATATAATATAATATAATATAATATAATATAATATAATATAATATAATATAATATAATATAATATAATATAATATAATTTAAGTTATTTGAAGGGTTCAGAACCATATTGGGTCAAGCGCCATTTACTGAATACGTAGAAAACAAGGGTTAAAATTAAGTTATTACCATAATTCAATGGAAACCTATAACTTGTAAAATAAAATATACACATTAAATCTAAATGATGTCAATCTTCATTAAGCTATGGTTACATGTAATAAAGATTAAGAAACAGGTTAAAGGAATTGTCATTGCACCAAATGAGTGTCTCTGGAACAAAATGATCGCATTTTAATTATTTGGATGCAATTTAAATTAAGTAACATATTAAACGATTTATCCTTCTATCAAACACGAATGTTCCCTGGATCAAATGTCCTATTTTAATTATGTAATTACTTTATATTTATTTCTAACGGGTGCAGCGGAGCGCACGGGTACAGCTAGTATATAATAAAGAAAGGCACACCAAAAGAAAACTGATAACAAATTCAATGGCGGTGTAAGACAAGGCTATCGTTTATTAACTCCTCCTTTTAATTTGCCTATAGATGTCAGTGTTTGGAAAATCAAAGTGAAAGGAGGAATTAATGTAGCAGGAACACCAATTAAGACTATGATATTTGCATACTATCGAATATTAATGGCCACAGACGAAGATTATTTATAAAGAATGCTCTATTGCCTCTACAATGTCGCCAAAGTACTTTAAATGGAAATATCCAACGCGAAAACAAAGGTACAGTACATATCCTGTTAAATCCAAAATAACTCTAGATAACGTGACTATAGGGAGGATATAGAGTACGGTACGTGTTAAAAATGTGGAATAGGTGTAGAAAACATGTGAAATTGTGTAGTACATGACCTGAAACGTGTTGTATTCTAGCAGAAGCCTGCCAGATTACATGACCTGAGACGTGTTGTATTCTAACAGAAGCCTGCCAGATTACATGACCTGAGACGTGTTGTATTCTAACAGAAGCCTGCCAGATTACATGACCTGAGACGTGTTGTATTCTAACAGAAGCCTGCCAGATTACATGACCTGAGACGTGTTGTATTCTAACAGAAGCCTGCCAGATTACATGACCTGAGACGTGTTGTATTCTAACAGAAGCCTGCCAGATTACATGACCTGAGACGTGTTGTATTCTAACAGAAGCCTGCCAGATTACATGACCTGAAACGTGTTGTATTCTAGCAGAAGCCTGCCAGATTACATGACCTGAGACGTGTTGTATTCTAACAGAAGCCTGCCAGATTACATGACCTGAGACGTGTTGTATTCTAACAGAAGCCTGCCAGATTACATGACCTGAGACGTGTTGTATTCTAACAGAAGCCTGCCAGATTACATGACCTGAGACGTGTTGTATTCTAACAGAAGCCTGCCAGATTACATGACCTGAAACGTGTTGTATTCTAGCAGAAGCCTGCCAGATTACATGACCTGAGACGTGTTGTATTCTAACAGAAGCCTGCCAGATTACATGACCTGAGACGTGTTGTATTCTAACAGAAGCCTGCCAGATTACATGACCTGAGACGTGTTGTATTCTAACAGAAGCCTGCCAGATTACATGACCTGAGACGTGTTGTATTCTAACAGAAGCCTGCCAGATTACATGACCTGAGACGTGTTGTATTCTAACAGAAGCCTGCCAGATTACATGACCTGAGATGTGTTGTATTCTAACAGAAGCCTGCCAGATTACTACGCACTGATACTCTCTTTCTCGAGAATGTGTTAGTTTGCAGTTAGAAGCTGAACTGCTGAAACATAATTATTGCGTTTTCGAGTAAATTTCAAATTTTGGCGGCAAGTTCTTTTTTTCAACACATATTGTTATTCCTCATTCTTAAATAGAAATAATCTACGTTTATAGGAATATATGTTTAATTGATTTCGTTTTTAAATTATGATATGTTTTGAGATTATGACTTACAATATCAATGTGCCATGAATAGGGCTCGGAAGTTGATGAAATATCTTTTTTCTAAGAAATTACAGACAATGCAGGATGCAATACAAACTCGTTTCCCTTCAACACAAACTAATATCGGCTACTTTTATTTTGCATTATCTTGCCTTTTTCGGTCTTTATTTGTCTAGTGGTCATTTTTTGGAAAGTTCTACTTTTTGTTGCATTTCTCCACTTTTCTTATGAACGAACATTTGTGCCGTGTAGTCACATTCTATATTCGAGTACCTATAGCAGATTGCTTACGCAATTCGATTGCGTGTTACAAGAATTTTCCTTATGGTTGCATTAGCCTTGACTCCTGATCACGCGTGTTAGTGTTTACCCCCATTCAACGCAACAGAACAAATACTGCAGCCGCAGTGCCCGCAGTCAGTATATTGTATCAAAGAAATAAAGACGTAAAAAATTATAAAATAACACAAAACAGAAAAATTCTTTTTTACGACAGTCGAATTTGATGACAGTGTTTCCCCCCCCCCCCTCACAGATGGAAGTATACTATTCTGTAGTAGTTGTAGCCGCCAATGGCGTGCGTTATATTCGGTTCAAGGTTGTCGAGTATCGGAAGTCCGATATTCGCCAATGTTCGCTCTGCAGAAGGAGGCTTATTATGTTTGTTTAGCCTTGTTATGAAAATATTCTATGTCCTCCACTCCCATCCCTTCATATTTTTACCGCCTAAAGATTTTAGCACATATCTTGCGAGTAGTTTTTCATATGGAATAAGACGAATTTTATAATATCTTGATTGTCTCTCTCATGTTCGAATATTGCACGACACTAGTGGCGAACTGAATTGACAGACTGGAAGTCAGCTGTACACTAATTCCCTACGCTTAACATCCCTTCGTAACACAAAGTCTTCTCACACTGAATCGTGGAGAAATATACATATACTCGTACTTCCTCCTCATCTATAGTCATGTGCCCGGCGGAAGTTTCAACACAACCCGTTGTCGCCATCCCGGCTGCAAGGAGACGGAAACTCTTGGTCACGTGTTGGGATTCTGTCGAAAAACGGAGCTACTGCGCAACAATCGACACCATAAGGCCAGGACCGGTATTGCTGATGTCCTCAAGCGTCACGAATGGGAGGTATAACAGGAAATCCACTGCGTTTCATCCTTAGATTCGAACAGAAGAGCAGATATTGTAGCCATCCACCGGACTCAATATAAGGGAATAGTTCTTGATCCTACAGTCCGGTTTGAGGGGGTGCCCTGCAGGCACAACACGTTGATGAGGAGAAGAAATCCATTTATGAGTCCTGCATCCCTTACCTAAGTGAGAAATATAACATTCCCACTAGTCAGTGGAGTGTTTCTGGTCTTTTGTTTGGTGCACGTGGCACACTTCCTAAATTCACATGTAATATTTTAAAAGCACTCGGTCTCCGATTTTTTGAAATTCAAAAAACTTTGTTGAATATTCTTAAGGATTCAATTCAAATATTACATTACCATTTATATTTTGACCATTGATGATTCTATTGGGTTTGCATTTCTCTGGATTTTTTACTATACAATTCCTGTCTTTCTAAATTATTATGTAGTGCTTTTATTCTGGATCTTTATGGTCACCCTCACTGAGGGCAAATTATTTTGTTTAAACATATTTATATACTCCAAAAGTAAAGGCCTATTCACAATGAAAACTTCAACATTAACGCGAGGACACAAACGTTACATTAGCAGTAGTGGTTTATTCATCATTCTCAATATAAAATTGATGTTACCATAAGGCCTTGAAATACAGTATAACCGTAAACTGATGACTGTAAACAATCAACAATTACTGATGTTACCGCAAACGACAGACTTGGAGTTTGCTAACTTCTGCGTTCACGTTTTTGTTCACTTATCACGTTAACGTTTACGTAAATTATTTTGAATAGTTACACTAAATAACCTGACCGCAAGCTTTGGCGTTCACGTCGCATTTCCGTTTACCTTTCATTGTGAATGGTCCTTAAAATTTCGACGGCATTGACCTAAGCCAGTGATGTCAACTGATGCCCATAGGAGCAAGCGCGCGCTTTACAGCCCAGGAGAGCCTGAGCGCTTTACAGCGGAAATGAAAGAGACAGAAGAAAGGGGTAGTATATGTCGCTTTGTGAGCTATATATTGGGATGGCCAGCACTGATTCAATGGATAAAGGGAAGAGAACTTATTGAAACTGTATCCATGTTAATTTTTAGATTTGTTTTGAGAAGTATAAATGCATTATAAGAATGTAAGTTTTAATTTTAATGTTCATTTTTATTCAAAAGGAATATTTTCTCAACTTTTTTACAGAAAATTGAAATTTTCAGATATGTTTGTTCAGTAGCCTTACAGCTACTGAAACAATGTTTTCGTAAATCTAATAAATCGTAAATACGTATTACTGAAGATAGTGTATTAAAATATTTGAAAATACTCGCATGGAAATTGTTTGTAAGGAAATGAATTAACAAAGCAAATACTGTTACATCACAAGCAAAAGATATGTGCCCATGTGTTGGTAAAACGTCAGCTCTATAGCTTCAGCAGATTTCGAGATAATTTAATATTCTGATAACAGAAAGTTGCGCACCAATATCACGTAAAAGCATAATGCGATAAGGATTTTATTATGTAATATTAGTTACAGTTAAAGCATATACCTAGACAACTTTGCTTTGTACTATAATATTGTTTTGATTAGTTTTATAAGGCTAAAGATACCATCAATATCAATTTCAACGTATCATGTCATATTCAGTGCCTTTCTTTGGGATAACACTTTCTTTATGAATGATGTGTTTAATTCACTTAGTACAGTATAGTTGTAGTTATTATGGAATTTGTGTGAATATTCCTTCTTTACTCTTTATGATGTTATTAACGTTTAAAATACAGGTAAAATGTTAGGCTAAAAATATGTTAGTACTTTTGTTTTACAGACAATATAGAAAATAACAAACAGAAAGGAGCATTCATTCATTCATTTATTTTATTCCATAGATCTTACATGAGCAATGAAGCTTTAAGATGTGGAACAAGTCAACATTTTACAATAATACAATTACAATTTTTACAATTTTTTATAGTTTTACAATTTAGTAATTTTCTACAATTTTTACAATTTTGTGCAATTTTTTACATTTTTTTTTTTTTTTTACATTTTGGCGAGATGTAGTGAGATGAGATGAGGTCAGAGGATTCGCCAAAATATTACCCGGCATTTGCCATATAATAATAACGACATAAAATTTCAAGTTCCGTTTGAAGTTTGTCCACCACTGTTTTCTTAATCCAACAGGCTGCTTATTCCTCCTAGCATACCTACTGCTTAATGCCCTCGCACGACGTCAAGGTCAGAAAAATGCGCTTGCTTTGACATCACTGACCTAAGCGAAATCAGTTACGTGAAGGAAGCTCTGCATTTTAAAGCAGTGCACTTTTGCTGCATAATTTTTTATAATGTAATATGAAAAGAGTACTGTAGTTCAGCACAATTTTTGCTGGTGATATGATAGATCGCTTAAAGTTAATATACTTCAACTTCATTTTCATTTTACGCTCACAATTTAATTAGTGTTCTGCTGTACGAACCGTTACTATATTGAGTGGCGCAATTAAACTCAAAGTCTTGTCAGCGTTAATTGTACAAGAACATAATACAACTCCGTTGGAGATATATTACTTAATTAGGAATGACGTAATACACTGTCATGGTTAAAACAGAATATACTGATGACGATTACTCCATATGGTTATTACTTCCATTTTTACGCCTGTCGTTCTCGTAGTGAAACATCATCTACCCCCCAGGACACGAACATTACTGCCAACCTTGTTGATTCAAATATATTTCTGTAACTGAAGGAGCTTACAGAAATCTTGAAATATAACAAGTTTAAAATACTAACTCATGGTCTAGAAACTATTCCTACATCAGTAAAAACCTATGTATGTAAGAAACCACATAATCGACAACATACTCATGAAGTAATAATAATATATGAAAAAATTAAGTAAGCCAATATTACATGAACCTAACGAAACGTTGTTCGAAAAGGAGACTACCAGCATTGCATAGTCGAAGGGAACTCTGGCGCACTCTTCCAAATGCACCAGACATCTCCCGAATCACATTAGATGGTCAAAGGATCATGGCTAAAAGTTTATCGAAGTCTTAGACAAGTGTCTCGTAAACGAGGCTTTTGATAAGTAGTATCAAGACGCATGAAATCAGACGAGAGGGCTGGCCATTCAAATGGACATCCTCTTCCGATCCAACGCCCGGGATACACCAGATTTCTGAAGCATTACAAAGAAAGAGTAGAGTGTGCTGAAGATCCGTCTTGTTGTATCCACATCAGGTTGACGCACGGGAATTTGCACGTTTTCTAACAGTTCTCGAACTAATCAGGGGAGAGTTTGTAAGTATTACCATTCAAACTATGTGACAGTAGGTGAGGTCAAAGTAAGAGTATGGTTATATTCACAATGTTACTATTAACATCACGATAATTTTTTTTAAATTGTAAAGTCATATTCTCAGAAATTCAAGGTTATTTATAGCTAATTAATCATGGACAATGACCATTTTAGAGAATAATGTTGTGAATTTTAATGCATATTTCAAATTTGTTCTACTCTATTTACACATACTCGACATTTACTCCGACAAAACTCTTTATGGTTATGTGTAAAAGTACTGTCCTAGCATACATTTATTAAAATAGGACTACTTTCGGTGGAGATTCAATAACAGTGGCAATAATAATGGCAATAATAATAATATATTTTCTTGGAAACTAAAAACTTACTAAATGTATAATACTAAATTTAATTTGTACTCTTATATAGAATTACCAGCTGAATAAATTACTTCAGATCAAAACTTTAAGAACGAGTTTAGAAATGTAATATTTATACTGCTGCTCCTGTTACCACCACCACCACCACCACCACCACCACCACCACCACCACCACCACCACTACCGCTGCTGCTACTACTACTACTACTACTACTAGTACTAATACTATTAATAATAATAATAATAATAATAATAATAATAATAATAATAATAATAATAATAACAAAATTTCAAATATGCGAACTGTTACTGACAAGTTTCGCCACTTTATTGAAGTGAAAGAATAGTAATTTTACAAGAATAATAAACCTTTAAAATTATAATCATAATGAGATATCAAGAAAGTGGCGGAATATCTCAAAGCCTGCTGACAGTGGCATGAAATATTACACTCCAACGTGTAAAAGGTTTCCTTCTACATTCCATGTGGAATCCACCACTGAGCAATATGAGGCCTATAAAATGTTTATGGCGTTGTTAGTGCCAGGAGTTCAGATTACTAACGGCGGGGTTTAAGGCGAAATGACCCGAAATGGAGACGGATGGGCTGCGGGCGGGATGAGACCCTCGGGAACAGATTATTTCCATGCTTCTTAAGCGACTCGCCCACTTTACAGCTCTGCATAGTTGACCGGGGTGTAAGAAACTGCGACCAGACGTAAGGAGATGCAATTAGATTAAATAACTGGTGTAATGAACTTGTGAGCACATACACACATGCACACATACATATGAACATACATAGGGTAAAGGTTGGTAATATTGTGATACTAATAATATTATGATAGCTCTTTTTGATAATTTTTTACAATTTTACTGAGCGAGAGGAGATGGGTTTTGGTCAAGGTATTAAGGGAATGTTCGTGGACAAGTTTCTGCACAAAGCCGATCGTTCTCTCGCTCAGTAAAATTGTAAAAAATGTTCAAAAAGTACTATCATAATATTATTAGTATCACAATATTATCAACATTTACCACACACCCACACACACACACACACATACATACATACATACATACATACATACATACATACATACATACATACATACATACATACATACATACATACATACATACATACATACATACATACATACTTTAGGCCTACGTAACATACAACTAGGCTATTGTAGTTGTAACAGTAGTACTTGTTTCTTTTTACTGAGGATGGCCCGAAGGCATATACCGTAGCCTGATGCTTATTGTGCTGAAATCTTTATTTTATTTATTTATTTACTTATTTATATATATATTTATTTTAATTATTTATTTATTTATTTATTTATTTATTTATTTATTTATTTATTTTGCTAATAATTGCCTAACATAAAAACTTTAGCTCACTCCTGAAAAAGTAGAACTCGTGCTCAGGGGTGGTTTCCTGAATTGAAATTAAGAATTATATAATACAATTTGTCTTAAGTCTACCACGCAATAACAATATATAAATTTAAATTTGCAATATTTCAAGTTTTATAAAACCCATACATATCTTTTTAAATTTAATACTAGAACTATTAGAATTGACAAGATTAGGATATTTAAATATAAATTTGTTATATATTCTTGGGACTAAAATACTAGGGCTACTATGATTAAATACTGTAGCAGTGTTACATTTTGGTTCAAACAATTTCAAAGAATTCATACCTTTTGTTTCATAAGTATGAGAATACAATTCAAAATTATTTCGATTTTTATGTATGAATTTTATTAATAAAATACAATAAATTTGTCTTATGTTAAGAACATTAAAGTGTAAAAACAATTTTTGAGATGGAAAATCAATAGGTGCAAGTCACTGCACTATATCTCTGCTACACCCTGTATTGACCTGAAGATCGCATTACTAAGTTATAGGTATCGTGATTCAATATTAGGTGCTATCTATCAATTCAGCTGCACATCACCCAGGCCCGACACAGTTCGCTATGAACGCACATCTGTCCCCCTTGGACTTACGAACCTCCCATCGTTAGATGCCGTCTGCGTGCAAATAACGGTACTACATTTTGCTGCATCTCTGGTCGATCTCAACTTATTGAGAGATGATAGCTGAAGTTGAATTTAATAGAGCGAAATTAATCCACAATCCAATGCCAAAAGTTATCCAACAAGTTTTGTTTATAGCAATGTAGTAATTTTGTATCATACTGGTTGAGTGGAAGAGAAGGCCAAATGGCCTTAACTCTGCCAGTTAAAAATAAACCATTATTATTGTTATTATTATTAAATTTATTATTATTATTATTACTATTATTATTATTAGTAACAATACTGCTTCTTATCATTGAGGGAAAAACTTCGAAAAAAAATAAAGCCAACCAGATAATTTGTCCTCACCACGATTAGAACCCGGGCCTGCTCGTCTCACAGTCGTATATATTAACCGTTATTCCACATTATCAGTAGTACTAATACAGTAACAACAACAGAGATAAAATATTTATTTAGGGATGCTTTGACCTGGAAAAGTTTCTTCTATAGCCTATTGAAATTTGATGTAGGTGAGATATAGTCGAAGAATTTCGTCTTAAGCACATTATCAGGAACAGGGATTTTTATTTTCTGTAAATATATACCACGAGGCTCTCAGCTTTAATTCCATCCCGGACGAAGCCAATAATAACAATTTTACAGTTAATCATAACCTTTCGTCCTCGATCCTGTTAGAACTCGCTAACCTCAGATCCAAATTTAACGCCAGCTTGGTATTGTATTGTATTTATTAACATTCCATGGTATTCATACATGCTTACAGCTAGAATATGGAACAAGTCAAAAAACTTAATACTATTATAAAAATCTTAATTTATAGTCACAGTCTAGATGAAATATATATAGACGAGATTTACAATATACTCTACTAGTACAACACAAAGTTTTAGTATCAATTTCATGAAGTGTTATTGAATGTCATGAATTCACCTACAGAATAGAATGCATGAGAAATTAGGTACTTCTTTAATTTGCCCTAAATAATTTTATGTTTTGAGTTTCATTTTTTATCTCGATAGGGAGGCTATTAAAAATTTTTACTGCCATATAACGCACTCCTTTTTGATAGCACGAGAGACCACCGTGAACTATATAAATCGCAACAAAGTTCCATTTACTATGTTTCGCTAAGAAAAATTATTGTATTGTGCGATAGCTGCGTACCAATTGCATGAAGTTTTGGAGTAATACGATTTTTAAATATTATTACACTTAATCTATTTTGCATTTTTCATCATCATCATCATCATCAAGGTTTGGGCCATTCTTCTCAGAGAAATTAATCTTCCCATCTATTATAAGGCCTACCTCTACTCCGTCGTCCAACTGGGGTATAGTTCAAAAGTAATTTTGGGAACCTGTCTTCATGCATACGTTCAACATGTTCTTTCCAGTCTTCTTTACATTCTAATAATTTGTCATTGAGGTTAAAAATCTTAAGTTCAGCACGTATATCTTCAGATCTTTTATGATCTAAGAGAGTAAACCCCGCAACCGATCTCAAAAATCTCATCTCTGCAGCCTCTATCTTCCTTCTGTCTGATTTATTCGAAGTCCAGTTCTCGCTGCCGTATATGAGCATAGGGACTGACATAACTTTATAAAACTTAAGTTGTGTGGACTTCAAAGTAGGAATTATATTCTTTAATTTTATTAAAGTATATCATAATCTACTTTATTTCGTACTAAAAGTAAAAACACTCCAAGCAAAGTAATACCCTGGCAAGTTCCCCATTCATGAGGCGTGTTGCTCTAATCATGAAGCGCTGATTTAGCTTAACACACCTACATCCAAAGTTCTATAGTTAGGAGATAAATTATGCAAGAAGTTTGGTATTATGCAGTTGTTTTGCTATTAAAGTGCTTCGAAAGCTCTATCCCTGTAATGTTAAATTTCCATCACTTCATGACCTATATTCTCAGTAACTACTAATTGAGGGAATCTAAAATTTACATCAGATGTTCTAAGAATAGATTAATAAATTCTACATGTGTGTTTTAATAACTTTTATTGAAATTACGTGATATCCATTCTAAAATAAACTTCTCTGTGAAGTTGTTAATAGAAATATATGGAGATTTCAAAATAGAAAGCCATGTTGCTTTTATTGATTTCATAAAAGCTTTTGATGAAGTTAACAGATATATATTGCTACATATAGTAAGAAAATATCTCCACAACATGAAATAATTCTTCACGGATTCTCATCCAGGGAGTTGGTTTGTTTCCTTCCAAGTTTCGATAACTAGTTCTACCATCTTCTTCAGGGATTGAAGTGCTGTGGGATTATAGCTGAGAACAGAGTGAAAACCTGTAATCAACACGCTTCGACCAACCAGAATACGACAGGCAGTCAGGACTAGGTAGTAACACTTGATTGGCCCGCAGCGGGAAGAACTAACCACTTATATAACGGCCTAGACATAGTTCCAGACACTTCAATCCCTGAAGAAGATAGCAGAGCTAGTCATCGAAAGCTTGGAAGCAACAATCCAACTCACCTGGCTGAGAACCCGAGAAGAATTATTTCATATCCAACGCCGGGAAAGCCTTAAGTCCTACATCTCCACAGTAGTTTAGAATAAGTAGGCCAATATATTGTAAACTTTATAAAATAAATTTAATTTCAGTTAGAACTAATAATAAAGATCACAGTGGCTAGAAATGAATACAGGGGGGAAAAAGAATCTGGCATTTCATCTCTTCCGTTTATCATAAGTATGTACAAAGCTATTCAAGAATGAAGGCAAATATTTACAATCGATATATCCAAATTAACAGGAAAATTAGATGCTTTACTTTTTGTCGATGATTTAATCCTAACAGCACGCAGAGGAAATGATCTCCAGTGCTCAGTACATAATTTAAATACTGTTGGAAAAAATATCACATGGAAATGAATACCGAAAAAACAAAAAATTGTGGCCTTCCGTGGAAAATACCCTGTTTCTAGTGAAATACGTTTAGAAAACGACATCTTAGAAAGAGAAAATTAATCTCTTTATAATTTTATGAAGAATTAGACATGTAGTCTAATGTAAAAATTAAACTAATTCTAAAATAACGGGAGTCATTAACATATTAATTAAAACTTCCCTAATACAGAGACACACTAGAATACGCCTCGACAAGATCTGCACTTCGTTATGAAAATGATGTTTTTTTTTTTCTCTAAGATATTTGTCAATCCAATTCACTTTTATATACCGAATGTTCCATACCAAAGTGCAGCAGAACAGCGCTTACAACCGGTTTATATTCGACCGGTTGCAGATCAACCGGCGAGGTTGAACATTCGTTCGAATATCCGGCCTTGAAGCGGTTGCGCCTGGCTAGACAGAACCACAGATATAGAGGACAGAATACCAAGCGCATTTCACCATACAGGAACTGTGATGACATTTTCTAACTACACAAATGGAGTAATTGAAGGAAATTTACTTTTCCTAATTAAAAATAGGGTTAGCTTGAAATTCTTAGGAAGCTTTGGGGCTAAGAGGGATGCAGTTACAGGAGAATGGAGAAAGTTACACAACGCAGAACTGCACGCATTGTATTCTTCACCTGGCATAATTAGGAACATTACATCCAGACGTTTGAGATGGGCAGTGCATGTAGCACGTATGAGAATCCAGAAATTCATATAGAGTGTTAGTTGGGAGGCCGAGACGTATATGGGAGGATAATATTAAAATGAATTTCAGGGAAGTAGGATATGATGATAGAGACTGGATTAATCTTGCACAGGATAGGGACCGATGGCGGGCTTATATGAGGGCAGCAATGAACCCGCGGGTTCCTTAAAAGCCATAAGTAAGTTAGCTTGAAATAGGGTTATAATTGATTGGACACTTTTCTACATTTATCTTCATAACTAATATATAAATCAACTAATGGACACCGGTAACAACGAAGGAAATAAGCGTAGTGCAGAGACGAAATCTGACGTGTAAACAAATACAAGAATAAAACAAATTAGAATTTTACTTACAAAACAGAAGAGCAAATATGTACACACTTACTATTGTAACATTCACACTTTAAAGTCAAAATACATAGGCTACCTCTGAAAGAGGAGTTGTTAATATAGCTTATGTCTTTTAATTATTCTAAGTGGATGTATTATTCCCTAATAAATCGTTTTTAGGTAAAAAAAGTTATTAACAAAAATAAAAGCACTCTCAATTCTAATGATTGTAGTTTCATGTGCGTGCTTCAATCAATGAGAAGGAAGGAGGAAATATCATTTGAAAGGTACACGATGATAATCGCGTCTTGCAACGATTCTTGGCACTCCTGGATGGCTCAATATTGTCTGTCTTTCAAGATCCAGAGCCGTCCAACCGAGTGAGACTCGGACATTCGTTAAACCCAACATTGGACTACTCCGCGAGACAGAATAGCTTCGCATACTGTCTACAGCGCCAGGCGTTCAGTAACAATCTGTCTTTTCTATCTTTCGTAACCGGTTATGCAGGACTCTATTCCTTACATAACATAAACGGATAAATTAGTTACAAATTGAAAACTATATCACGGATTGGTTCCAAATCACTTTTTAAATCAAGAGCATCTAATGTAACCATACGTAAATCATCAACAGATGAAAATAGAAGTCTGCCAACAAGTGAAAAATCAAAGATAACAATGATGGTGTATCTCATTGAAGAACGTGTGTTTATTGTGAGTTCCTATTGGATCACTGGATCTTTCTTTGAAACCGAACGACAATTCAGGACGAAGTTTGAAGTACGGCAAAATTAAATAAACGAATTCCAATTACACGCAGTGAAAGTGGAAGTATGGTGTATCATATCTGATTTATTAGGGCTTCAATTATTTTTTTTCTGGATACGGTTGATACTAATTCATACAAGAAAACGATCAGCTCAGACGGTAGAGCGTTGGCGCGCTCAGCCAAAGGTCCCTTGTTCGATATCCGGACCCGGACCAATTTTTCCCTTGAAATTATTCAAATCAGCTTAACAAGAAGCTATACCTGAAAGCCAGATTTGCATTATATACAGTATGTCACTGTTCGTTTACAAAACCACAGTTCAAGTCACACAATTTGTGTGCACTCAATGTTGGGTTTCTGAAGTCTTGTCAGCCCCCTTGAGGTATGTGGATATAAATGGAAAAATTGAGCCGGTACGTTCCTGGAAGTTCAGTAGGTAGAGCGTTGGCGCACTCAGCCAAAGGTCCCGTGTTCGATACTCGGCCCGGAACAATTTTTAACTTGAAATTATTCATTTTAAATTATGTTATGGAAATATAGGAATTAATATCACTATCGTAAGAAAGTAGGTTAAGATTGCGAATAAAATAATGTAAAAAGCGATTTAAAGGAAATGCAGTATAGGGTCGCCCTTGCACCACTGTGACAGAAACAGTGAAGTATTGTTATAATAGAAAAATACAGTATTCTAATATTTAAAGAGACAGACTGAGTACAGTGTCGGAATGGACGAATTGGAACAGACGAAAATCGACACCTTCCCCTTCAGTATGAAAAGTAACTATACCAAACAACATTAGGTCTATGACAAGGAAATGCAACACAAAATTGTTATAAACTGTCCTGTCATATAAATGACTGTGTAGGTATAATGTTACTGCACGTATAACCTTAATATATTTATTATAAAAGTTAGTAGCTACTCCTCAAACATTCATTTTCTTAACAAAGGTGTTGGGAAGTGACTCACCTTTGTAGAGGCCTAGACGTAAATGGGAGGATAATATTAAAATAGATTTGAGGAAGGAGGGATATGATTATAGAGACTGGATTAGTCTTGCTCAGGATAGGGACCGATGGCAAGGTTATGTGAAGGAGGCAATGAATCTCCGGGTTCCTTAAAAGTCATAAGTAAGTAAGTTGAGAAGTGACTCATTGAAGTCTATGGTAGCTCTTATAGGGCAAGAATACGAGATTTCTTTAGCGTTGATTAAAGAGCGTGCAGGACTTTGATAATGGTTTTGTGGAAAAAGAGAAGTGAGTAAAAAGCTAATCTGTGACATATACAAATTTTATTTTGCACAGCTTTAGGAGTATTGGGATACCAAAGAGAATTCCATTTCAGAGAGACCCTCGTAAACGCTATCTGATAGCTTGTTATTCAATTACATAACTCGCTATAGGGAATATTTAATATTAATTTGACAGCCTTTGAATGTAAATGTTATGCTGTCCCCTACTGGGACATGCGTATTTCATTGTTTAGGTAATGTAGATACGTTTATAATTTAGTTCCTTATTTAAATACAGTAGAGCTTGTATGTAGATGTCGGGCATTGATTTCGTTACATGAAATACGAACAGAGATATACTCATGGCGTAACATGATAATGTGTTCAAGAGAGTGACGTCATGTACAAGCCTGACTGCGCAGTATGCAGATTTAAAAGGAATCATATTGTTGCACATTACTGCTACAAATGAAATAGAACAATCTGCTTTGAAATACATTCTACAAAATATATGAAGGAGTTGCGTAAAATAGTTTAATAAATTTTTTTTGTTCAGCTGCTTCTCTTCGTTTGAATGATTTAAAAGTTCCAGACTTTGTAATTTCTTTACTGTATACACTGTATACACGTAGAAATTCCACTTCATACATCATCTCTGTATTCCTCATCTTTCACTGTTACTACATTTCGTCACTGGAACTCTCTGCCGTCTTAAGTCAAGGGCTGCCGAACATTGAAATCTTTCAATTCCAAGTTAGAAAATTATCTTATGACGAGTTGCCAAACTAACTTACTATTATGACAAGTGTTGTATTGCATGTTTCCACGTATTCACATTTTTTTATGTTCTAGTGATATTTAACTTATTTTATATTTTGTTTTCATATTTTCCGATAACGGTATATCTATTATGTGATAAGTTGAGCTATATATAATCATAATTTTCCTTACTGTGTGTACTTAAAAATATTGTATTCATTGTATGCTTTATACTGCACTATTTTATTATTATTATTATTATTATTATTATTATTATTACTATTCTTATTTTTATCAATAGTATTATTAGTATTATTATTATTATTATTATTATTATTATTATTATTATTATTAACTGTCTTATTTTTTTATACTTTGTATGTCTCATTTATTTTGACCTGCTGTTCACATTTTATTATGCTTTTTTCTTTCTTTCTGTATGTTATATATTATATCTGATTTCTACTTACTTGTTGTTTACATTTTATTATTATTATCTTATTCAGTTTTGTGTGTAAAATTGTAGTGTACTTTGTAAATTTGTAGTGTTTTTGTAACGCAGTTTTACTCCTGGTTGAGTGTTAGAGAAGGCCGTATGGCCTTAACTCTGCCAGGTTAAATAAATCATTATTATTATTATTATTATTTTTATTATTATTATTATTATTATTATTATTATTATTATTACAAATTATGAGCAAGTTGAAGTTTCGTTTTGTTGTCGCTGGAAAGGTCAGTCAGTAAAATGTCGGCATAGTCAAAATAGGGAAATACAAGCGTTTGCACAAGGGACTTTTTTAAACAAGAGGGAAGATGAACATTTATCCTTTTTAGCACATGGATAATAGAATATGCTTTTCTGCAGGTTTCTGTGATTTGCATGGCCTACGTATGAGGAATGAAAGCAAGTATACATACATTCTACAAACTCATTGGGACAATAAAAAGGTCAATAGTGGGAAGAGTCCTAACAGAAATTATTTCAAAATTTTATAAAAGAAGTGTGCGAAATCCTATTCTCATAGGGACTGCTATGAATGTTCGGGGACACACTGCTTTACCAGCAGAGAACCACAGTTATTCGACAACAACTCAACATGAAATATATAATTCATACGATATAAAACTACAGGAATGACTGGGACCAGCATTTCACAAATGAACAGTGATTTAATACTACACCTCTCAAAATACTGAATGCACCTTGTTTAATGAAAATCACATTGATCATCTCCTATGATGTTGATGAAGAAAAGTACTCATATCTCAAAAGTATAATATGCAGAAAATTAGTGAGATCTGAAAATGAAATGTACACAAGAAACAGACATAGTAATAACGATCATATTGGACAATGGTGTAATATGTTTTAGTAACAAGTATTAGTAGAAACAGTGTGTGTTCGATATAGTCTAAGTGAACTGAAAATCTACAACGGAGTGTTAAAAGTGTCAAATTTGAATGAATTAGAGGAGTGAAATAGAGAGTTAGTAAAACGATAGAGATAATGAAAATAGGTGAGGAGTATGGTGGAGGAGGCTAGCTAGAATATGTAGAAAATTAGTGAGATCTGAAAATGAAATGTACACAAGAAACAGATATAGTAACGAACATATTGGACAATGGTGTAGTATGTTTTAGTAACAAATATTATTAGAAACAGTGTGTGTTCGATATAAGTGTACTGAAAAACAAGAACAGAGTCCTAAAAGCGTCAATTTTGAATGATCTAAATGGGGTAGATGGATGTAAAGGTTGACATCATATCATATCATATCATATCATATCATATCATATCATATCATATCATATCATATCATATCATATCATATCATATCATATCATATCATATCATATCATATCATATCATATCATATCTTATCATATATCATATCATATCATATCATATATCATATCATATCATATCATATCATATCATATCATATCATATCATATCATATCATATCATATATCGTATCGTATCGTACCATATCATATCATATATCATATCATATCATATCATATCATATCATATCATATCATATCATATCATATCATATCATATCATATCATATCATATCATATCATATATCATATCATATCATTATATATATAAAAAATATTAATTTTAGGGCCCAATGATTATTATATTTTTGTCTTGTTTTGCGCGTATCATTCAAGAAAAAGAGGAAAAGATATACAGGGATATCCAGAAAAAATTCATAGAAGAAAATGTCTGGAGATGAAATAGACCTAGACTTCGGTCATGATGTTTATAATGAAGATTTGTAACTGTACGTCAAAGCCTTCAGCCGTATCGCTGAAAAATGAACTAAATATATCATGTCACTATTGACAATCGCAAAACGCACGTAACATCAGACCTGCCAACCTACAAGAGTTAAATTTCGGGAGATGAGAATAATAATAATAATAATAGTAATAGTAATAGTAATAATAATAATAATAATAATAACAACAACGCGGCAAAACGTAACTATCAACACAAAAGTTAAACGATCGCTTCTAAATTCCGTACATTGTCATGTTAATCAGGAGAGATGAAGTCGTCAGTTAATTGCTGGTGACCAGTGCATTATGCATGAATGTTGGTAGGCCTATAATTTAACCAAAAGCTAATAACAAACAAACTAACAGCAGCGACCTCCTTCCGATACAACTCGTCTCTTGGCCGAACTATAAAAATTGCAATACAACGTACAAAAACTGTGTTTTCTGTTAGATAAAGATTTACTTTCCTTCTGTTTCTGTTTTATACGATAAGACGAAGTGAAAAAGTATAACTTGAGGTGTATTTATATTTTATATCTACAGAAAAATAATATCTGAAATCATAGACTACAAAGTGTAGGAAATTCAAAGTATTTACTGGGACCATTCCAAGCTAACGTGTATTTACATTCGAAACAGCTCCTTTAATGCCGGAGAAAATTGCTACAGGCAACATTTTTTATAAAAGCTTTTATTGATATTCTCATCTCTAAATACAAAGTCAAACGGTTATAAAAGCGATGAAAAATATTTATTGTGGAATGAATGTCGTACTGTAGGTATCGATGATTTTATTTCGGAATTTGTTGCAGTTAGGTGTTGCCACTGTGGCTTCATGTCTCTTTGTTTATTAATTAATGACTGTTTGAGAATAAAAAGGTTAAATCCAAAGCTAAACAAAAATATAAATTCTTCTGCATTAGCTACCATCACCAAAACCGTCATAATATTGGGGAAATTCTCCGTAGAAGATTAATTAAAAACGAAGCCAATTACAGAATGCGCAATGCCTCAAACCAAAGTTATACACGAGATATTTTTTATTGAAAGAAATAATTTGAGCTTAATTAAGTCACACAATAAGCGAATATTCGACGAAGATGATTCTGTATGGTTTCGTCTTCTATCTCATATTTATAAACAATCCATAATTAATCCTGCAACTGAAAACCTGGGGCCTGATTCACAAGAGCTAGTAGTAGTTTTGCTATACCAGAGATTGACTCGTTATCGTAACATATATTATTCCTATTTGTCGATTGAAATATCATTACAAATAATTTATCAGCATATCAATAACAACCTCATAAAATTACTTAAAAAACGCTCCCAAAAACAATATACACTTATGAAAAAAAAATAAAAATAAAAAATTATTGGATTAACAATATTTTCACCGTTACAATTACATATATATAAACACTAAATATAAACATTTACATAGAGATAAAAAATTTTACAGGAGAAAAAGTTCGTCCAAAGGGCTGGACTCTGGAAGAGTACCCAAACCGCTCATTGCATTTCCGCGTTGAATAGCTATACTTAAGCGTTGACGCAAATAAGTAGTGCAACGGCGATCACCAGTAATGGAGATCAAAATTTGGCCGATTTGAGATACCAAAACTTTAGCGTCATGACTCCAAGGACCGAGGTCTCCACAGCAAATGGGACAAAGATATAATTGTCTAAAAGATGAGCATATTTATTGACTTTCTTCTTCACGGCTAATTCAGCAGCAGATGCTGCGTGTCTGCAGGTATTCGGCAAGTGAGATGGAGCTAAAGTGTCAACTCAAGTGGAGTCCCAAATTAAAGATTTTCCTCTAGACCATGGAATTAAGGTAAGACCATCGGGTCGTTTCCCATCTGCGCGACTAATACCTGGTGGTTCCAAAAGAGACGGGATGCCACAAGAAGTCAGAGATCTTTTAATGATATCATTGAGTGATGTATGTCTGGGAATGCGACCCTTGCTCCTCGCACAGCTAGTTTTACAAGATTGTGTTTCATATGACTACTCCTTTACATTACAAGTAACAAGTTGCATCAGCTAGTGCTACAAGTATTTTCAGGCCAGTGTACAAGTGTCTTGTTTTATCAATAAGTATTACTTGTAAGAAGTAGCGTCCATAATAGTGAAAGCATACTAGTCCATAGTTGGATGTCAATGTAGATCAGCCGCGGCGAAAATGCGATCGTGCGCCGAGCCACTGTGTAACCTGCAACGTGCATAGCACCTATGGAGGGAGGCTGACACCAGAAGGGGAAGTGAAGCAACTGTCTGATTTATTAACGGATTTTCATTTTCCTTACATCAAGCACTTAAATTTAATTTTATACAGTACAAGGCTACAAACTAATGTTTAGTACGTGTAACGAAGAAAGAAATGAACAATATCACTACCTAAAATTAACTGTCTTCAGAATGTCTCTGCGACAGAGTTTCAAAATCAGGAATTATGTCACTTACTGCCAGTCGTAGTTGATCACAAAGGTATTTGTCTGTCAGTCGTGATCTAAATTTGGT
The DNA here is from genome assembly GCF_040183065.1 of Periplaneta americana. Lineage (NCBI taxonomy): Eukaryota > Metazoa > Arthropoda > Insecta > Blattodea > Blattidae > Periplaneta > Periplaneta americana. The sequence continues at coordinate 117,342,501 of NC_091129.1, forward strand.
TTTTACTGTTTTCATTCTTGAAAATAATTTTTCACAAACGTAAGTTGTAGCGAACATGGCTTCAAAAGAGCAAGTGAAAGAACGAAGCTGTGGATATTTATTTTTTTTTCCAGAGATTTTAAAAGTTCAACATTTGTCAAGTCCTTACATCTAGCTTTCATTTAACATCACATTGTAAATCTGTGAGCTTAAATTGAAGATCTAACCGCATTATTCGTACATCTGCTGGAAAAGGATCGACGTACAGAGATGATGATGATGATGATGATGATTATGATGATGATGATGATGATGATGACGACGACAACAACACTTAACCTTTTAATGTTTCATCAGTGACATTAGTACAATGCTGTTTTATGTTATACAACCGTTTTCCTCGTAATACTTGTGAACAAATCATACATTTAATATTCTCCTCATATTGGCAGCAAAAAAAATGCGTCTTCCCATCCTACTTGGAACTTTCGTTTTTGTAGAGGTACATGGTTTCGAGAGAGACATTGAGACGGTACGCCTCTAGCAGGTCAGAGACAAATACAAATGAAACGGAGTTTGACTCCAGTGAGTGAGAGGGTGGGGGTTGTGGGAGGTAGGAAGCGCATAGCTATCATTGCGAGCCACAAATTGCTCTTGAGTCACATTTTCTCCACGGCTGATGTAGATACAAGTTTGCTATTAGTTTTCTGAATGTGATCTAGTGCAGGCGTCGCCAACCGATCGCACACGCGTGCTGGCTGAAGCTGCATAGTGTACAAGTCTACATGTGAATCAGTTGCTGTGCAGGTGAGGGGAGGAGTTGGTAGTTGAAACCGGCTCAGTGACGGTCTACCAATACAGTCATTCAAGCGTTGTCCATATCCCTTATACTCTTATAGCCTATTGGTTATGCACCATTGCATGCGTTTCTATTTGAAATATATTTAATAAAATTTATCCTATAACTTAAAGAATTTGAAACATGCAATCATTAATTTCTTCTGGCAAATTAGTAAACAAACCGAGCACATTAAATATGCTGAAATCAGCCAAATAATATACTGAGTTTAACGACACATTTTGTTCCTAAAGCTAGAAACAGTTTCTTCAATTTTATGTGTAACATAAATTATTCCTTCTTTCAACAACCGTAAACTAATTAAATACTTAAAAGGTCAAAATACAACAGTGTTCATAAGTGAAGATTGACAATAATGGAGATAATTACTACAGTTGTCTGAACACTATTTATTGATAAAATAAATAAAATAATAAAAGTGGTTAGAAACCATACATGTTTCGGGGGCTATGCTCCCCCATCTTCAGTGGTTGTACCACGACTACGGTGTAGATGTTCTACCGCGTTTCGTATCTTAAAGAGTCCTCTTTAAGATATGAAACGCGGTAAACATCTACACCGTAGTCGTGGTACAACCACTGAAGATGGGGGAGCATAGCCCCCGAAACATGTATGGTTTCTAACCACTTTTATTATTTTATTTATTTTATCAATAAATAGTGTTCAGACAACTGTAGTAATTATCTCCATTATTGTCAATCCATTATTGTCAACCGTAAACTAAATTATTAAATGAAAATAAAGGCCACAGATATGTACAACTAATAAAAATTAATAAACTATATTCAGTACGTATTCTCCATCCAACTACAGCCTATTTTAAAGAATTGTTTTCCTGTACAGTATATCTAACAAACATTTTTCTTTTCTAGAAACATAGTAAATGCCAAATGAGCTTATTAGACTTACTTTAAGATAACGAATTGCAAAAATTTGTCACTTTTGTACCGATAGAGTTAGGGAAAGAATGTGTAATGTTTAGATTATTATTATTATTATTATTATTATTATTATTATTATTATTATTATTATTATTATTATTATTTATTATTATTATTACTATTAATATAATACACATTAGTTATTAGTAATTTTTGGATGAGAATGGTTCGTTCTTCTCCCTCATATTTTTCATAATCATTTGAGTGATGGGACGAATAATGTCGTTGTGAGTTGAAATTCCTTCTGTTATTCAGAAATTTACCACGAACCAAACACATGGACACTCCCGACTTTTCAGCAAATATAAATGACTCTGCCCATAATAACAAATTCAATGGCGTGGATGATCTATCGGACATCGCTTCTTCTGACATTTCTGGTCCCCCACTGTATACTACACAGAACGAACTGTGTCCGTGCGCCTCCACAGACATCGCTACACAGCAGGCGAACCACGGTCAGTTGAGGATGCCTGATCGAGTGGTTCAGAAGACGATGAGGAGTTTCATTATTCAAGTGCGACTTGGAAGAGTATAATATGTTAAGAAAAACTTTGGATTCGATCATTATATGCATTTAATGAACCAACTATTTGTCTTCTTTTGTAAAAAGTCGTGACTTTAGTGTTTGCTGCAATGCAACGCATATTTTATTTTCTGAATTTTTATAAAATAATAATAATAATAATAATAATAATAATAATAATAATAATAATAATAATAATAATAAAGCTGCTGAAGTCATACAAGTGTATGTTGAACTTTTATGAAACAGAAATTACAAGAAATTTTTGCTTGTATCCCTTACACCAGCGCTGTCAAAAACAAGAGAATTTTATGACCTTGAAATCATTTGCGGGCTCCAGGCGCTAGGACAAGGCCAAGAGATTGCTAACTGATCAATTATAAAATATAATTTTATTTGAATATCAGTAGGAATTATTTCTCTCATAGCGATTTCCCAATTCACTGCAGTGAGTTACAGTTAAATCATGGTTATTTTTGTTATTGTTCCTTATTCCATGACGTCTCGACATCTGGTGCTTTACTGCAAGGGCAAATAAGCGTTAACGCATTGATTTCAATTGTACTTGCCACTCAATTCAATATTTGTTCATTTCCAACCGGTAACTTTCTCGAATAGATTTCAATATAGTGGTTTTCAGAGGGACAAAACGCCACGGTTCAAAAGCCATTGTAAATTAAACAATAATAACTCGAATGCTGTAACTTCAATTGGTCTCGTATATCAAAGAGAAAGGCATTGATGGTAAATAAATTAAACTTCAGTGTATTTGCAGTAATAAATGCGAAGTTTTCACATAACAAACAAGTCGAAATACTGAATTAAATTTCTAAAAATCTGTAATAGATGTTAACCCTAGAATGCATACCGGGGTTACGCGTCATTCCACAAAAATGTATATTATTTTGTTGCCATAATCTTTGGATGGCTTTCAAGAGCTCTCAAATCAAAAATTACTTACAGTAGTCTCCACTCTTTCGTAGACTGTGAGTTTCAAAACAGAATACGCGTTTCACGAGCTTCGTGTGATGGTTAGTGACCCCAGTTTTGTAAGGTTTTATAACCGTTAATAATGGCTGTAAGAGGTGATGATATATGTAAACTTTGTTGTATGTTTAGAGGTATGACTGAAACAAATGAAACAAGCTAGATTTGGTTTATGCTCGCGCTAAAGACAGGAAAACAAAATTATTTTGTGTGAAATGCATGCTCAGAACACAGGAGAGATATCTGCGTTGAATGTGGAAAATGGGGGTGTTCTTATCTTGTAAGCCTCAAAATAATACTAAGATTATTTCCAAATTATTCAATATTGTTAGAAACATGTCTCTTCTAAAAATAATACATTGAATTTGTATATTATTATATAGGGTAATTCACGAAGATTTACCATCTCTTACGGAGCTTATTTTCGAAGACATTCTAAGCAAGAAATGTCATATAATCCTTTATCCTAATCTCAATATTTCCATAATTACATTAATTTAAAGTTGTTTTAAAAAAAAACATTATTCTTGAGTTTTAAAGGTAAAAGAATATTAGAGAAAAAAATGAACTATTCAGGATTATCATTTCTTTAATTAGCTAGTATTCTGAATCTAAAAATGTGTTGTGAATTCCATTGTTGCTTCGTACAGATTTTGTTTTCGATTTTTAACTACAAAACTACATTTTCTTACGCATTTATCACAACAATTGTTATAAATCACGCCACTCTTATAAATTCTTTAAGACTGCCGCCAATTAAAAGGTACTGGCATATTCGAATGTCTTCATTGCTATAGTTTTAATGTTGAAATTGGTTTTGGTTCCTTCAAGTTACTTTTGATTTATTCAGTTGAATCTTAGTTTCATTAAAAATTGGTTTGATTCCAACGTACTTGTCTTAAATCATTCTAAAACTACGGTTGTACCATTTTCGTTAACATCTGTTGGTATGATATCTCCTGATTCTCTCTTGTGTTTAAAAATTCATACATCCAATTGTGCTTCTAATAATAGTAACTGTCCTATTCTAAATGAATCTCCTCAAGTTAAATATCTCGGAATAATAATCGACCAACATTTACGTTGAGATGAACATGTTCTTTTTCTGTGTAATATATTAAGAAAAATTATTCACTATTTTGTCATCCTACGAAATGACTTGACCGTCCATACTTTACGATTGATTTATGTCGCATTAGTACAAGCTATATTACAGTACGACATGAAGGGTGCTATTCATAGACATTTCGCAGCACGCGCTACGAGCGTACTAAGCTAGCACCGGCTATCAACTGGTTACTTGTACAGAATTCAAATCATATCCTATCGCTAACACTGGTTTATGAATACGAAAAACCATGATCATCCACCGAAAGCCCGCGCTATAAATGTCAATGAATACGGGCCTTAAAGTTTATAATATACTTTCTAAATATAGTAACGAATTATTTGTAACTTAGATTGGAAATATAGCCATGAAATCCTCACTAAAGTATTCCTCAAGAAACAATAGATTTTTGACATCATATATAAATATAAAATTTACATCCTGGGTTGCCCTCGTAAATTGCGCTCGAGTGGCCAAAAATTTTTATAAACACATGTTTTGACATACCGTAATTAAAATGGTGAAAGAAAAAAAATGAACTTTTTTATCTGCCCCCATGAGAATGTTTGCTTGTTTGTTTTCTAGGTTAATTTATAAAGCAAGGAAACTGAAAATAAGCCTAGCAAACGAAAAACAAACCCAAACAAACTAAAACCAATATGAATAGAGCATTCGCATATGTTGGTGCCGCTCGTAAATTGAAAGGCAAACGTAATTTTTATGTAACTAGTAGAGCTGGGGACGGAGCCAGTAGAACTGCTGAGTTACTCGGTTCTGTGCTTGGCAGCGGAGCACCGAAGTTACTCGGTTAACCGTAGCCGTTACCGGTCAGTTCAAACGTTCAAACAGAGTTCACGTGTTTTACTTAATTCTAGCAGACAACAACGTAGGTACTGTTGTATTTAAATATTTTCTGCTGCAGGACAAATTATTTCCTTAGCCCCAAGGCGGGCTGAAAAGCTTCTAGCATTGAAGAGGAGTTCATAATAATAATAATAATAATAATAATAATAATAATAATAATAATAATAATAATAATAATAATGATAATAATAATAATAATATTATTATTATTATTATTATTATTATTATTAAAATCCAGTATAACAGAGAAAGTATGGAATTGAACGGGTTACATCAGCTCCTTGTTTATGCGGATGACGTAACTATATTAGAAAAAATCCACAACAAATTTTACTTCAAGAAAGTAAAGAGATAGGTGTGAAAGTAAATCCCGAAAAGACAAAGTATATGATTATGTCTCGGGATCAGAATAATGTACGAAATGGGAATATAAAAGTTGGAAATTTATCCTTTGAAAAGCTGGAAAAATTCAAATATCTTGGAGCAACCGTAACAAATATAAATGAAACTCGGGAGGAAATTAAACACAAAATAAATATGGGAAATGTATTTTATTATTCGGTTGAAAAGCTTTTATCATCCAATCTGCTCTCAGAAAAGCTGAAAGTGAGAATTTATAAAACAATTATATTACTGGTTCTTTTATATGGTTGTAAAACTTGGACTCTCACTTTGAGAGAGGAACAGAGGTGAAAGGTGTTTGAGAATAAGATGCTTAGGAAAATATTTGGTGCTAAGAGGAATGAAGTTACAGGAGAACGGAGAAAGTTACATAACGCAGAACTGCATGCATTTTATTCTTCACCTGACATAATTAGGTGACCTCATCAGTCATAATTTTATTTGTATTTATTTCTACGAATTATGTTATCTGATTACTTTAATTAATCAATAATATTACTCTTCACCAAAGAGAACATGGTTGTATTGAAGGCTAGTATTGTTGTAAAATAAATAAACATTCCACGTTTTATTGATTATTTTATTCACTTTCCGTAATAGTAAATAATTCTGTGTGTTGTTTTTAAGTGTTTTAGGCAGCGCGTCATGGAGCCTGTTTTTATCTTTTTTTTAATTAGCTGCAACGTTTAACGTTTACATCACATGTTAATTTATTAGCTGTTAGTATTATAAATTATTTTATCAATTTTATTTCGTCTGTCATATATAACAACATTGAAAGTTAAATAGGCCTTTCATAGAAAATAACTCCGCAAATAGTTGTAATCACGCAAATGAAATTTGCAACCGCCATTTTTTAATGAAGAGAAGCACTTTTTTCTCGTCAATTGGCAAAGCGAAAGCGCTTTACTACAACGCTTTTAAAACACGCTTGGTTCCACTTTCAAAGTACGTTCTAAAATCGACTCAATCTATCTAAATTTTAAATCTGCCGCCACAAATTTGTACTCGGTACTATACTCGGTTCAAGCGAGTAATGACGTAACAATAACTGCTCCGAACCGAACCGTTCCGTCCCCAGCCCTAGTAACTAGACCTTTATTTGACCACGATGGTTTCGCAATGCTTTCTAGCTAGTAACTAGATTGACTGAAAGTTTATTTCCGCCCAGTAACTCTTCATCAACAAACGTAAATTTTGATAAAAAAAAAAAAAAAGAAATACATTTGTAACTGCTTGCCTCTCCTCGAAGGCTACAGTATACTGTGACCGCGCTTTGAGTGCGTCACCGGACTATAGCCAATGAGAGGCGTTACATATGTACGCTAAGAGTCAGGAGGGTTTAACTCATGTTGCAAAGTATACCATCATGGAAGTACGTCAGTTTGCCGCATTGTGGTTATAAGTTATAAGTAGACTTCGTGGAATTGCCACGAGAATCGTAAGGTTTACTGCGCACGCGTTATAGACTGTATGAGAAGGGAGCGTGCAACGGATAGAATATGCCTCTGATGTAAACACTGAGCAGTATACTGCGGTTACAATAAAACCTGTACCCTGCATTCAAGAAATATAATGAATGATCATTGAAGTAGGAACTATCTAAACATGTAAATACACAATTATTTTACAGTGAGATATATTAACTCTTAAAATTTAATGTAAGATACTCACATCATCCTTGAATATGTGCATTGGAGTGAAGAGTTACGTACATTTTGAGCGACTGCAAAGTAACCTCCTCCGTGGTCACTTAAACAGTTTTTTAATTTTGGGAAAATGTACGTTCAACATCACACGATATAATAGGTGCATATTTGAAGAGCGGGAAGTCACTACTTTTTAGTACAAAAACTTCAGACGTCTTGTCGTGACCTCATGGTACATCATTTATAATACGAAGTTGTGAATAGGCAGAATTTTTAGCAATAACGTTTCTCAACTTACATTTCACTTTTTTCTGAAATTAGTGAATTCTTATTTTGGATCACGGTTTGTGTTACTTTATCCACTATATTACGGGCTTCTGAGAATTGTAGTTTAGACGATTCTAACAGGATGATGCTTTTGGACACGACTTTAAAATTAGAATCAATGAACAGAATATCTTCCAATAGCTGTTCAGAAGGCAATGAATTTACAGCTGCAAGAGCGGAACTGTCTGAGCTATCCAATGCATCAGTTACGTCCATTATTTTGCCGTAATGTTCTGCATAATAATTAACAGCATCCAACCACGTTCCCCAACGGGTCAAGAATGGCTGCGGGGGTAAGGGTATTCCAGGGGCAATTATTTAGAACAGCAACACTCTCATTGTAGTATGTTTGATTGAATTCTTGTCTGCACTGAACAAATGTTAAGCTTTGACTATTCCAACCACAGTAATGCAAAAACAAGTGCTTACATAGGTATACATTAGCTGTAGCTCTATCTATTTGAACCGGTCTCAACTCTTAACATGAACTGCTTATACTACGAGACCGGGCGGTCGCTCACCTCCTCTATACTACCGTACATCGGCAACCTGATTGTATGCTGAGTGTGGCAATTCAACGAAGTCTAGTTATAAGTATCACCAATAGGACAATTTTAGACAGATATTATCAATACTCAGTATTTATAGAATGTTATAATATTATAGCATTAACACTACTATTAAGCCCTGAAATCGTCTTTTTGTATAGACGAAATAACAAAATACCAACAAAGATCGATGAAATATCTAAAACGGATAGACAGTGAAATTTTTAGGGAACGAATCTTCAGGTACAGAGATGAGAGGTAGAGGGACAGAGCCGCTCACAGAAAAGATGTAGACGGCATTTTTTAAAAAGTATAAAAAGACTAATCTCTGAAGCTGATGACAGTGTTGGTGATGATAATTCTTCTTTATTCGAAATGAAAAGCTCTAATGCATCGGCCTTTCTAGAGATTTCTTCTCAGCAACAAATTTTCTTGAGTAATATATTAACAGTTTAGCATAGGCATAAGTTATTTAAGATATATAGTAGACAATATTATTAAGAATCACAACTTTCCCAAGCATCTAACTGGTGTGGCCAACTTATCTTTTTAAAACCGTAATTGCCTCCGCTAAAAAACATGTAATGAACGTAGGAGAAGAAACTCCACGATTGACTCCGATTTCAACTTATTATTTTCTTTAGAATGTTATCTATTCGTTATGGAGAGACCGAAGATAAAATATAATACAAGCATGGTACTTATTATAATCTTCAGGACTGACAATAGGATCTTACCATTACAACATAATATTAAAAATACAGGGTGATTCACGAGGATTTACCGCCATTTAGGGAGATTATTTTCGAAGACATTCTGAGTAAAAAATGTCATATAAACATTTGTCCTAATCGCAATATTTTCAAAGTGACATTAATTTAAAGTTGTTTGTAAACTACCTTTTTTCTTTACTTTTAAGGGTAAAATAATATTACAAATGGAGAATGAACTATTCAGAAGTGTCATTTTTTTAATTGACTAGTGTTCTACAGCTAAAACTGTATTGACAGTTGCTTTGTGCAGATTTCATTTTTCAATTTTTAACTAAAAATGACATCATTCTTACGCACTTGTCACAAAAATTGTTACAAGTCACACGACTTTAGGAACTTGATTCTTTACAGTTTAATTATGCATCCTAATGTACAGTAGGCCTACAGTCTTAAAGAATTTACAAGAGTGGCGTGATTTGTAACAATGTTGTAATAAATGCGTAAGAAAAATTAATTTTGTATTTAAAAAAAATCGAAAAGAAAATTCTGTTCGAAGCATCTATGGAATTCACACCACATATTTAGCTTCAGAATATTAGCTAATTAAAGAAATGAAAATCCTGAATAGTTCATTCTTTATCTGTAATATTCTTTTGTGCGAGATCGTGCGTATTTGCTTGGTTTCCGCACAAAACCAATCCGCGGAAAGTCTAAAATCCCACATTCAGTATTCCCAACCTAACACACATAAAAATTTCCGACTTCTTACCGCTTAAGTGACATATTGATTTTACTGCTTTAGGCTTTTAACATATTATTTTTAGAGACGTTCAATATAGTAATAATTATAAATTGGAAACTTACCACTGCAATTTCACATAAATTGCACTGTTAATTATTGTTTTTAAATATTTTCAAAAATTAAGTAAACTCTACAACTCCACTAAAGTTACTGCATTCGTGATGCAAGTAACATTAAGGAAGCCGTGAAAAGATCAACAAGATTCGACTCATCATAGACTGGGGGGGAAAAAAGACAGACGTACATCACGGCCTGCTGGAGTATAGTAAACACAGAAAACATTTTAAAGCAACAATGTTGAAGATAGATATTTTTGTTTGCAAATTTGCCGTCATTGAACAGAAACCAAGATGGAGATTTCATTGCAACTAATTAGAAATTCCTCTTTCAAGTATGTAATAAACGATCTTCGCACAAAATAATGTACGATATACGAGCGGTATGTTTTCATTCAATTCTCGGAAATTAAAAAGGCTCAATTACGTTTCGATTTTTCAAACTTTTCCTCGAACATGGAAACTTCAATATACCGCTCTTGTAACGCATATTACTATTATCTTTAAAACTCAAGAATAAGGTATTTTACAAACAATTTCAAATTAGTCTAAAAATATTGAGATTAGGACAAATATTTATATGACACTTTTAGCTCAGAGTGTCTTCGGAAATAAGATCCGTAAGGGACAGTAAATCTTAGTGAATCACCTTGTATAATAGGCTACTAACAAAATCCTATGTAAATAATTGGTTCAGAAGTATGGGGCGTAAAATTATAATTGCAAGAATATTACAATTTAAAATTCAATTTATAATGTTACTTATATATTCCATTTAATATAATATAAATAAATATCAAATATAAAATTTTTTGTCTGTGTGTGTAGGATTGTTGAAACATACATTAACTTACTTATCTACTAAAACATTATGGGAACCAATTAACAAAGGCTGAAGATGAAAAAGTATAAAGCTCCTAAATATTTGTAACTTATTAGCAAATAATATATTTGCAAATATTTTCAGTATTCTTTTCACAATCAAGGGCTACAAAAAGTGAGAAAATTAACTCATCAAAACGTCATTTCATTGCTAAGAACTTGAAATAAATTTGTAACAATTTACATTATTTCACAGTCGTTAATAAATTTGAGTGAACGGTGGGAACTATTCCAAATGATATTAAGGTGATTAAGCTAATGTATCTAAAAATTATAACGCACAGGAACAAAATAATAAGTTTTCTATTTAAGAAAAATATATTATATTTACAGAAAAACAGTCGGCTTAATAATGGAACAAATTTAAACTTCAGTCATATAGGCAAAGAATATGGAATTCAAACTCTGTGGAAGAAAATTACAATCACTTTTGTCAAATTTTGATTTCATCACTATTAATAATAATAATAATACTAATAATGATAATATTATTATTATTATTATTGTTGTTGTTGTTGTTGTTGTTATTTGAAACAACGATCGCAATACCATTGCTGCAATAAATTTTCAGTTCTAAATAAAGTTTTAATCAAAAAACTATCTCTGCACCTGGTTGCACGCTCGTTTTTAGTTTTTAACTAACTTCACCGAATCAAAGTCTTGAATGTAGGACGTTCCGAAAATAAAATTTCTGGGATAAATTAAGAAATGAATGTCACTTTCCTCTAATTCTATCGCCTTTTTATTCAGTAAATATTGAAATGTTTCAGTATATTTTTAAATTCCGTAATCTGTAAGGAAGTTGTTTAGTCAACTGTCCGAAGACAGGTCTAAACATCACAAGTGACACCAAGAGGCAACTGGGTCAGGAGATAATGGGGTAGGAGTAATGAAGTTATGAATATATTTATGTCTAAAAGAGGTCGAATACTGTATAAACTGAAACATACATTGCAGAACGCATATCTTAATATAATCATTTCTAGTTATAAAATTCACACACTTAATTCAGTTTCATAGAAAATTACATGGAGCTTATGGTCACATGATTATTCCCCAATTATATAGTAATAATAATAATAATAATAATAATAATAATAATATATTTTATTTATCTATTTATTAATATTTGTGTGTTGGACAACAGCGGATAGCCGATATAAGTCCAACACAGTGGATAATAATAATAGTAATAATAATCATCATAATAATAATAATAATAATCCTGTATATAATATATGAGAATATTACTTTCAACCAAATTATTTTTAGTATTTTGATACGTGATCATTATAAGTGATACATAACCTAAATGTACTTCATGGCATCTGGAAAACAACAATTCTCATAGAAATCAAAATGAAAGACGTCTTTAGCACTTATTACCACTACTTTAAAATTTTTCTAAAATGAAATCGAAATTTACAGAAGTGTTTTTTAAAATTTGTTATAGAATATATTTTTATGTGTTGCTATTAAGAAAGAAGTTTAATTAAAGTTGTAAATATATGTTTAAATGACTATATTTAAGATTGTACAAAAGTTGTGAAGTAGACACTTAAAAGATTTCTTCATTGTTAGAAAGTATATTTTATATGAACATTTAAAATGTAGATAAACATATATTGTTTGAGTTTTCTTCAGGAGTTAGATACAGCTTACAGTAGTAAAATTTTCGGAAATATTCAACATTATTTTCCTCTATTACTTATCTTGTACAATAATGAAAACTGGTATGTGTAAAACACTGTCCTTCTGCTATATGAAAAAAAAATATATTTTTACGATTCAAAAAAATTATTTATATATATTTTTTTTTTTAAATTCGAAATGGTGGCAGTTCACTGTGCAGTGATGAAGCTTTTCCCTCATAACTCATAAACTTGTTAAGTTTTTCATATTCTCTCTCTTTTATTTTATTGCTGAGACTCATGTTTACAATATCATGCTCTTTCAACTACATTCCTTAATAAATAATACTTTTTTTTATTTGTGTTAGAAGAAAATACTGATATTTGACCCTTTTTAAAGTAAATTTATTTTTTATCAGACAATCTAATCAAAGTTAGAGAAGTGATTTTGCATCGTATTGTAGATATGACATGCATAAATACGCACAAAAAATTTCATCACAGAATGTTTAATAATTTTTGAGTTATGAGAAAAACGCTTCATCACGGCACAGTGAACTGTCATCATTTTGAATTTTGAAAGATATATGAATACATATATTTTTTTAATCGTAAAAATATTTTTTTCATATAGCAGAAGGACGGTGTTTTACACATACCAATTTTCATTATTGTACATGATACAGTAATGGAGGAAAAAAATGTTGAATGTTTCTAAAATTTTACTCCTTTAAGCTGTATCTAACCCCTTAATATACTGATTTCGCTTTTGAACTTATCACCAGTTTCGTTTCTAGTGTCATAAGAATATGTCAGAACTCAACACTATTATGATCATAATAGACTACAAAATATGTTATTAGTGTGTTAAAAATGTGCACTGAAAATTTTAACACAAAATCAGATAGAAACAGAAACTTTCATATATTTTTTCTCAACTTACACTGAAAGTTTCTTTCAACTAAATGTAAAGGACTTTCAAATTATAAAGTCAACAAAACAAAAGAAGCCAACTTTAATTAATTTTCAGTTACGCCGAAACACGTGCTTTCATCAACACCATTAATAGCCCTTTACCTTTTCCTTCACCAACTTCTTTGGCCAAACTCTCTGCAAACAATAACGAGAGAAGTGCCAGAAGAAAACCAGCGGGCATCAGCGAAGACATGTCTGAGGAGTTCCGGTGAGTTTAGATCCTGTGCAACATTTCCACACCGCGGAAGCTCTTGAGAATGCACGATCGTGCCGAACCTGAACCGCGGTTCACACGTGGCGAGAGAGATGCCAGCTGCCAGCATCGGCCGCTGTACCAAACTGAACGCACGACACGGCCAAGTCTACGCCTCTAAGTGCCGACGCATGCGCACGACGCCGAATCGATCCCTGTGACCCGCTGCTATAGGTAGCGGGTCCATCCTGGAGGCAGCCGACAATTTGAAAATCATCCAAAAATGTGCAATTAACCATGCAAGTAAAAACACTTCCTTCAAGTGACAGAAACGAGTCACTAGTAATAAGTTTTGGTTTCTGAACTCTTAATTTTCTGTTGAAATGTTTAAGATAAATTCGATGGTGTTTGGGTAAAGGGGGATAAGTCATAAAAGTGAGTTCTGAGATAAATAATATATTAATTTTTTTTATTTTTTGACGGTGAAGATTGGTATAAGCCAGTGATCGCCAAAAACTGTGTCGCGACACATGCCCCTGCCTCCACTCAAGCGTAACCATGGCATCATATCCCCACCCTCTGTTTACAGCCATCACTTCGATATAAGTAAAGATATTTATCAGCAGCGGACGTACGCATGTAATGTTACAAGTGTGTAGGATAATATGTTTCGATGTCTTTTCGAAAACAGATAATAAGCAGAAACTTAATTTTAAGGAATATTTATTTTGTGCAGATGGCAAAAATATGAGATACTTAATTTGTTGTAAAATTGTAAATGGCGTATAAAAGAACAATGTACGTTGTCATTATTCTTCTTGTTATGAAGATTACCACGCCTTACCTGTAACTTGAACATTTCATTAATAAACGAACAATAAAATGTATCGGCTTCTACGTCTTAATTGGGGTAAAATACTGCCACGTTTTTTTAAGTATGTAGTGTAATTTACAACTTCGTGACCATTCTGGTACGTTTTTCTAATTTCAAATATCTGCTCATGTAAAGTACACGTTCTTTTTATGGTAAATAAGAAAATAAATTTATTTTAGTTTATTAATAACACAAAAATAATGAATAGGAGTATAAAAAATTAACGTGGAAAAAAGTGTGTATAGTTAATAAGTAGAAGAATATTATATCGCTTTTGTTTTTTTGGTCACAGTCCGTCTCTGTACTGTTATTCACTGCATTACCTGAGGAGATACCCACTCCACCCCTCTCCCTGCGATAGTGGTGTGCGGGTTGCATTTCTATTACGTCACAATTTCGTGGTGTTTGGCAACCACTGGTATAAGACCTATGACCATAATATTGCAGATATACAGAGTGATCCGTTTGGGTATGGATAAAATAAAAACACCGTAAAACATTTCCTACTGAAATTTATTTGTTGAAACTTTGTGCATACAACACTGAAGTATGCGAGATTCCTTAGAGCTCAACATGACCCCATTGCGCACCCTGCACAACTCATAAAGGTGATGCAATTCAGTCCATGTCCGTTGTAATATAAGAGGGGTGATTTGTTGAAAGCCCTGAGTAATTTTTACTCTCAGATCATCAATGTTCCTGGGTTTCTGTGAATAGACAATGTCTTTAACAAAACCCCACACGAAGAAGTCAGGAGGGGTTAGATCTGGGGAGTTTGGGAGCCAAGCCAAGAGATAGCTGCTTTAGTACTGGGTTTCGCCTGCGACCTCCTGCATGTTTTTTTTTTTTTTTTACATAGAACCTGTTTCTACAAATGTTCGATATCACAACATTATGGAATCGTATTTAGATACATCACACATACCATACTCTCGTCGAAATTCCCTTTGAAGTCTTTCAACATTCTCAAATGTATTATACCAAAGAACAAATTGTACCCGCTGTTGATTTGTAGTAGCCATTTTAATCATCTACTATTTTTATTTCTCCTTTCAGATTATGCATTGTTGATTTTCATATATGGAAATTCCCATCTTTTAATCATAATGCAACCAGGAAAAAAATTTTTCTTACTATCATAATAGTCATAATAGCTTTATAATAATAATTTAATATTATCCATACTCAAACGGATTGCACTGTATTAATAATTTTGAAAGAGTGTGTTTTATTATCTATTAGCATTAAGTGGCTAAAATTTCAAATCAATGTATGCTATAATAAGTGAATAGAGTGTACCTAGGCCTAATCAGGGATATGTAGTAAATTTATAAAAAAAGTATGTTTAAATTAAAAGAATTATTTTAAGTGAAAATATTTATTCTATAGTAACCATTCTTTTTGTGTTTCAAAGCATAATGTATGTACACACATTACTACAAAAAATAAGAAAGCTCTGATAAATAGTAGTCCTATTATATTTATGACTACTTGAAGATAGGCTATTTTTACAATTATTTTTCATGGATAAGAATTCATTAATTTTGTTTTCACAGGACTTAAAAGTTTGATAGTTTACATGTAAACATAGTACAATACAAAACAATGTAATACAATGGTTCAAACTTACAATCTTACTGCTAACCAGCACCTCAACTATTCGTAGTTACTCATTCGGCCCGCAAAACAGTCGCTAAGAACATCCCGGACGTTGTTTCCAGCAGTTATTACTTTGTTGAAAACATAACCTATTCAAAATGTTCTATAACTTACGTTACATCGCTCACAGTTTCCTGCGTTACAACATGTCTCTTTACACGGTTTTGTTTTGTATACTTCTAGTCTCTTTCAGTTTTCAAAACAAGCTTAAGCAATGTAAGAAGACCAAGAATTTCAACACTGGAAAATTCCCTGTATATCTTCTTGTTTCTTGTTGGGAAGAGTTACTGAGTGCATGAGGAACACAAACACAAGCTCTTTCACGTTAACCCGAGCAGCAGCCATCTTAATGACGTTATAACCGCAAAAAAAATTTCACTCATACTGGTCACCATTTCTAGCTAGAAACTCTTTTCGCAGAGAATGATGAGTGCAACTATCTCATAGACCTATTTGTCCTGGGTTAACTTACTGTCATTTCAGGGCTAGATCTTATCCAGTGTGCAAAGAATCTCTGTCACAACAGAGCTACGAACAGTGAAGTGTCGTTTGTCGGTAAGGTTACAAATGTATTCATCATAATATAGAATAATCCAAAGAGTTGAGATGTCAGTTAATCGGAGCGCTTATTTGTGACATCTTTGATATTGGCTTCATAAGTCAACCAGGACACTTAATAGAAATAGAGAATACAAGCGAGCGGGGAATTTCTTCTTCCTAACACAGTATTCTTCGTATAGCCAATGAACAACGGGATTATGTGTTAAAAATTTGAAGACTGTAACGCGAAATGTTGATTAAACTGTATTCTTGAATAAATATTTAATTTGACAATTTTTTCAGTCTAAAAACTTATCACATATAAAATAGACTTAATGGTTTAAAAAACCATTATAATAATCAATTGAATATGGACCAAAGTTTTCGACTAAGAACTGGTCATTTTCAGGTATAATACAATACAATACAATATAATATAATATAATATAATATAATATAATATAATACAATATAATATAATATAATATAATATAATATAATATAATATAATATAATATAATATAATATAATATAATATAATATAATATATTTATCATATCATATAATATAATATAATATATTTATCATATCATATAATATAACGTAACATAACATTACATAACATAACATAACATACTACATTATATTATATTGCATTGTATTGTATTTTATTTTATTGTATTGTATTGTATTATATTATATTATACAGAGTGATTCAAGAGGATTTACCGTCACTTACGGAGCTTATTTCCGAAGACAAAAAATGACATATAAACATTTGACGTAATCTCAATTTTTTCAGCGTTAAACTAATTTGAAATTGTTGGTAAAATACCTTTTTTCTTTAATTTTAAGGGTAGAAAATATTACAAATAGAGAATGAACTATTCAGAGGTATCATATATGTTGTTAATTGCTTTGTACAGATTTTGTTTTTTAAATTTTTAACTAAAAATTGCATTATTCTTACGCACTTATCACAAAAATTGTTACAAATCATACGACTTTAGGAACTTGATTTTTTTACATTTTAATTATGCATCCTAACGTACAGTCTTGAAGCATTTACAAGAGTGCAGCGTGATTTGTAACAATTGTTGTGATAAATGCGTAAGAAAATATAATTTTGTAGTTAAAAATCTGGGGAAAAAATTCTGTACAAAGAAACTATGGAATTCACAACACATTTTTAGCTTCAGAATACTTGTTAATTAAAGAAATGACACTCCTGATTAGTTCATTCTATTATGTAATATTAGTCTTTATAATATATGTTTTGTGTGCTGGCAAAGTTGTAAAGACCTCTTAGAAACAGGGTGTACTGTAAATATGTAAATTATAATATTATTGCCGTCTATGATACTCGCAATCTTTAGTACGCGGTTTGTAGCCCATGTGGGGAATAGAAGTTTTATCCTTAATTATGAAGCAACATAGTGTTTACCTGGCTACATAAAAGTTTTGCTATGTATCGTTCTGGCGCAATGCCTCGAATGATCTCCGGTCTGAACTTAGTGCAAGGTCCCTACAGAAATGTAAGTCTGTGCTGATAGAGATTAATTCAAATTACTGAATGATATGAAGTTTAAAATAAAATTGTAACACAACGCCGAACTTGCGGTAAAGTTCTGTTTTACGTCATCATGCATTTTGCCTTTTCTCCCATAGGTTTGCCCCTCCTCACTCACGGCAGCGAGATTGTAACGAAAACTCGAAAAACCATTTGGAAAGCCGCTGTGAACAGATTATGCGAGATAGCGTACAATCGAGGGTAGAATTACTTTAGATGTCCCAACTCATTTCACTGCGGGCGGAGGGCGTAGCGCCCCTTCACCCTCGCCCACAGTTTTACACCACTCTCATTAAGCTCCAAGTGGACACCATCCTGTTACAGTGTACATCGGGGCTTCTAACGGCCCGTGAAAAAAGAGTTGTAAGTGCTGGGATAGGCCTAGGCTATCTGTGTTACACGCCAATATATTGATTTCCGGAATTAAAACAACACAAAACTCACCGGCTGCACCCCGGTGCGGCCCAATTGCTGTATAATGGCTCAGATATCTCCACTCAAATTACGAACCAATACATCGCTATCGGAAATTAATAGAAGGCATCGTAAGAATTTTATTTTATCGGTCTCCAATACATTCGCCGGCAGCGACGCTCTTTTAGTCGTTAGTGTACTTCTATGATAAAGTTCCCCACAATTTCATTACTCTCTTAATGGGGAAAACTAAATTTAGGATTACAGATTCTATGAATTTACATTCTTTTCCAAGCCAGAATCATGTACTTAAATTTAATTGAAAGTTTATAAATAGAAAACTAGAATTACTATATAAATTAGATTTCGTGTGTATGTATGTATAATAATAATAATAATAATAATAATAATAATAATAATAATAATAATAATAATAATGATTTATTTAACCTGGCAGAGTTAAGGCCATAAGGCCTTCTCTAACATTCAACCAGGAGTAAAACTGCGTTACAAAAAACACTACAAATTTACAAAGTACACTACAATTTTACACACAAAACTGAATAAGATAATACTAATAAAATGTAAACAACAAGTAAGTAGAAATCATACATAATATATAACATACAGAAAGAAAGGAAAAAGCATAATAAAATGTGAACAGCAGGTCAAAATAAATGAGACATTCAAAGTATAAAAAAGTAAGACAATTATTGATGATAATAATAATAATAATAATAATAATAATAATAATAATAAATAAGAATAGTAATAATAATAATAACAATACTAATAGTAGTAATAAAATAGTGCAGTACAAAGCATACAATGAATACAATATTTTTAAGTACACACAGTAAGGAAAATTATGATTACATATAGCTCAACTTATCACATTATAGATATACCATTATCGGAAAATATGAAAACAAAAATATAAAATAATGTTAAATATCACTACAACATAAAAAAATGCGAATACGTGGAAACATGCAATACAACACTTGTCATAATAGTTAGTTTGGCAACTCGTCATAGGATAATTTTCTAACTTGAATTTGAAAGATTTCAATGTTCGGCAGCCCTTGACTTCAGGCGGCAGAGAGTTCCAGTGACGTGAGTTAGCAACAGTGAAAGATGAGGAATACAGAGATGATGTGTGATGTGGAATTTCTAGCGTATTATGTATGTATGTATGTATGTATGTATGTATGTATGTATGTATGTATGTATGTATGTATTTTTGTGTATATCAGCATGCTCCAATATATTGGAGTAATACTACATGCTTTGCATAAAATATTACAATAATTAGTTACATAATTTATGACATGAGAACAATATATTTACAATTTTGATTGAGATATTGAAATTCTTATAGATACAAGTGTTGCCTAATTGTAGTTCTTCTATTTTAGGTTACCATCATTGTTAGTATTATTTCTAATTTCAATTACTGTTACATTTTTGCCAAATTCTATGGATTTTACAAATTTTCTGAAGCTTTTTAGGTATGATTTTGTGAACTGATCAAGTGGTGGAGACCAGGTTTGACCTGTGCTTATTATATTAGCTCGTAGAATTCTTCTTTCTTTTGTCAGTGTGGCACATCTTAGTATTATATGGTCGACTGTCAGTTCTTGTTGTAGTCTGCAAGGGCACGTTGGTGTTGGCATAATCTTGAACCTGTGACGGTACGATCTTGTGGAACCATGACCTGTCACAATAGAAGTCAATTCGGTTGCGATAGGTAACTTTATCTTCAATCTGTCTTTAATTGATTGGAAGAATGATTTCGTTATTGCGCCTTTAGTTGAGATAGTCCACTGCGCTTGCCATTTTCTTAAGCTCTTTTCTTTCTCTTCTGTTAATATGGTATCTCTCGGTATTTTATTATAAGCTATTTCACCTTCATCGTCTATGGCGGTTTGTTTAGCAAGGCGGTCAGCCATTTCATTCCCAAGTATTCCGACATGGGCCTTCACCCTCCTAAATAGCACTGTCCATTGCTGTCTCTTCATTTGTTCAGTTCTTTCTTTATATTTCAAATTATTGGATTACGTTTATGTATGTATGTATGTATGTATGTATGTATGTATGTATGTATGTATGTATGTATGTATGTATGCATGCATGCATGCATGCATGCATGTATGTATGTATGTATGTATGTATGTATGTATGTATGTATGTATGTACTGTCGATGACACAGCTCATCTGCCCTGAACCTTGGGGAAGTTAGGGGTGTTGTTTAGAGGGGTGTGAGGCCAACTTTGGAGCAAGCGGCTGGCTAACGGTACTTTTGGTGTGAATACCCTCTGCTTAATCCCCTTTCTATTTTCTCCAAAAAAACATTTCTCTCTCGCTTCATTTGTACTTGGAAGACGAAGGTGAACGTTTGCTTAATAGAAATGCTGGTGTAAATATATATTCAAAGTTAAGACGTAGCAATATAACTTTCATGTGTAGTGTATCCCATAGTAACGTGGCGCGGAATTGGTAAATCAATGTTTTTATAATGCATGCTACATTGTATTTCTAACTTTCTCTCCATCCACCCCATCCACTACTAGTGCGAAACTACTACCCCAACTCCGCATTCCTTCCAGGGCAGATGAACTGTGTCACTGACAGTATGTGTGTATGTATGTAGGCCTATGTACTTCCACGTGAATTATGCATTACACTGTGCAATATTTCCAAATCAATATTTCTCGTTTTTTTTTTCTCGTATACGTTATTTAAGCACTTCTACAGAACGTGGAAAACTATGGAAGACTAGATTTTAAATAGCCCCATTCAATCAGATCGGGAGATCTTGCTGGCCAAGTGATGTATCCAGATCTTGGTATCAGGAAACATGATTCTAACGGTAGTCAAGTTCTCTCTGGCGGTGTGCTCCGTTGCACCATCTTATTGAAAGAGAGGATTGTTTATCCCATGTCTGTGCAGTTTCTCTAAGAGTCTTCTATGAATATTCAAGGCCAGAGACTGTGTCATTGCTGAGCGGGTCGGAATTTTTGCCACAGCATTTCGCACTCGTTTAATGTTCTCGGGAGTTCGATCGGAATGTGTAACACTGCCGTGAACATACAAATTGATTACCCATTTCAGAATCGTATCCAGTTTGGGTAATCTTCCATGTCTTGAAACTCTATAATTAGTTATGAAATTCCTCTGTGCCTACACGACGCTCGAGATTAAAAAAAAAAACTTCTCCACAGAAAATGTCCATTGATTTACTGAAAAATATATCACGTTTCATCAAATAGTATAATACAGAACATGAATTCGTTACAGTAGCCTGCCTGTGATATTCGTGAACTGTTGCGTTCTAATTACACAGTCTACTAAAATCCACCCGTACCCAATGGTATAAATCCAACATTCTGAGAAATAGGTTCTGCATGGACATTATGGCACGCATATAATTAATTCCTGAAATTGAATTCCACGAAGTAATAATAATAATAATAATAATAATAATAATAATAATAATAATAATAATAATAATAATAATAATAATAATAATGGTTTATTTAATCTGCCAGAATTAAGGCCATACGGCCTTCTCTAACACTCAACTAGGAGTAAAACTGCGTTACAAAAACACTACAAATTTACAAAAAACACTACAATTTTTTTCACACAAAACTGAATAAGCTACTAATACTGTAATGTAAACAACAAGTAAGTAGAAATCAGACATAATATATAAAACAAATTGTAGTGATAAGTAGGCATGGTTGGTTGAAACACGTCCTTTTGTACCGTTTTATTGGTCAAAAGTAGTATGACGTAGTAAAGTTGTAATAGTCACTTTAAATAACACAAACAAAGATGTCGTTTTTAGAAGTAATGGTGTTATAAATTGAGAACGTAACATTTATTTATTTATTTATGTATTTATTTATTTATTTATTTATTTATTTATTTATTCTGGTGTAGTTAAGGCCATCAGGCCTTCTCTTCCACGACACCAGGAATACAAATACAATAATAGAAATAAACAGAAAAAAAAATACACTATATATAAAGAAAAGCTACACAAGAAATAAAGAGAGAGAAAAACACTATAAACAAAGTAAAGCCACACAAAAATACACACAGATTGCAGTCACACAAACTTTAAATGAGTGATTAAGTATCATAATTAATTGTATCCTAACTAATTAACTAACATAAACAAAAAAAAAATGCAATTTTAATCTAGATTAAAAAAGAACAAGGAAAAAAAAAACACAAATCAATACTTCTAGCAATACCTAAAAACATTAGCTAAGACAAAGTTTTCCAATTTAATTTTGAATTGTGATAAAGTCCGGCAGTCCCTGACGTCATTACGTAACGAATTCCAGAGGCGAGGTATTTCTACAGTATAGGAAGATGAGTATAAAGATGTTCTATGATGAGGGATAGAAAGAAGTGCTTGATGTCGGTTTCGAAGAGTTGTAAGAAATTGAAAGCGCGATAACAGATAATTCGGAGTAGAAGTATGGATGATTCTAAAGAGAAGAGACAGTGAATGTATTGTTCTTCGTTCCTTCAGACGCGCCCATGAAATTAACCGGAGGGAAAGTGTTATATGATCAAATTTACGAGTATTGCAGATGAATCGTATGCACACATTATGAACACGTTGTAGCCTCTCAGCTAAGAGTGAACTTATATTAGTTAGCAAGGAATCGCAATAATCAAAATGTGGCATTACAAGCGTCTGAATAAGATTCTTTTTTAGACTAAGTGGTAGAAATTCTTTCATAAGAAACAAGGAGTGAAGTTGAGAAAATATTTTTTTGCAAGTGTGTGTTACTTGAGTGTTCCAATTTAGATCGCTATCCATAAACATGCCAAGATTTTTAACTGTTTCACTGTATTTAACAATAATCCCATTCAATTTTATATGTGGTATAGTACTACAATCAAGAGTGCTTCGTAGACGATTATGTCCCATTACGATTGCTTGCGATTTCTCTGGATTTAACCTTAATCCAAATTTGTGTGCCCACAGTGAAATCGAATTCAAGTCTTCGTTTATTTTGTGTACTGCGTCACTAGTCTCGTCAGGGTGGAAATGCAAATAAATTTGCAAGTCGTCAGGATACATATGGTATCTGCAGTGTTTTATCATATTAGTCACGTCATTAATATAGAGCATGAATAGTAAAGGTCCGAGAACTGATCCTTGTTCCAGATTTCACGACACACCATTTTGAAGAATAATCGCATGCAATGACACATTGTTGACGTTCGCGAAGGTAGGATTCAAACCAAGTAACAGAACTTTCAGAACGATTCAGAAGTCTTAATTTACATAATAGAAGGTCCGTGTCAACTGTATCAAATGCCTTACTGAAGTCAAGTAATGTTAGTAATGTTAATTTACTTTCATCCGTAGCTTCACGTATATCCTCATTCACTTTTAGTAATGCTGTAGTCGTACTATGTCCATTTCTGAACCCGGATTGGTATTCATCCAATAAGGCATGTTCGGTTAGATAGTCCATTAGTTGTTTGTGAACAATAAGTTCCAGAGCTTTTGATAGAGCAGGTAGGATACTAATTGGACGGAAATCATTTGCACATAATGGGGGTTTGATTTTAGGGATCGGACGGATAAAGGCTTTCTTCCAAAGGTTCGGGTAGGTAGAAGTTATAAGTGAGGCGTTGAATAGGCTATATGTGTTAATGTCGGTAATATTATGTCCAATATTTTCTTCAATAATATTATAATAATATTATCCACACCTTCAGCTTTAGAAGTAATACGTTTTATTGCCGCTCTTACTTCAGTTTCTGTGACATACGTGAAGAAAAATATTTCTCTATTCGGAATTGGAGTCATTTGTAATTCGTGAACTGTCTGCTGTTTGTCGACCGTATCCAAGGTTATTGACATTCTACATATGCTAAGTGCCAAAACCAATCTTCTGAGATATTGTTGGAAAACACACTACTCAATGCATGTTGAGTTACCTACAACACCGTCTTTTGGCGCACGAATGAGTCACTTACAGTTGGGCTACGACAAAGACAATTTAGTATGCTATTCTCATATAAATATTCTTCCCTTAGAATGAATGAAATGAAATTTGAAAAATTATTGGCACTTAGCACATTTAGAAAGTTAGATCTTGCATTATAAAGTAACTGAAGGTATAAGTTATACGCAGAAACCGTTGTCAGGTTCATCTTTGTCTATCACATTTTCGGCAGGCTGTACTCAGGCTTCTTTTGTTGATAAGCCTCTCTGAAAGCTTTGGCTGGCTGACACAGTTGGGGATGTTAATGTCTGTGGCACAGCCAAGAACAGGAATGTTATAAATGCGCAGGTTGAGGTCTGCAGTACCTGCCGCTTTGTGTCCCACTTTCATCCTTCGTGTATGAAAAGTGATATTATGCAAATGCACTCCGTTTTAGGAATTATTTAAACGAAAGAACGGAGACACTATGTACAGGGGAGACGAGACATGCATCACTCGCCTGCGGAGGCTGGAGTACGTCATGGAGGAACAAAATGATGTCGTCGAACCTCACTTAGCTCTACAGAAATGCAATTTAAATGGATAGCTTCGCCAAGGAGAGCCTGTAATTGCAAATATCTAATACGCGTACGGAATTTTGTCTCGAATTGCGAAGAAAAAGAACGTAGAAAGAACTGATGAACGCAAATTAGGATATTTTCTTTTGTGCAGAAGAAAGCATTGAAAAACCTAGTGGCGATGGGAATAGAGATGAGAGCACAGAGAACTGAAGCTCTGCAGAGCCGTTGTCCTCCGGGAATTACATTTTCTATATCTACTGTATGATTTGAAGCTTGTTACGCAGATCTGAAATAAAAACTGTGAACTGAAAATTACAGGAATTTCAATGTATGTTTCCTTTTCCTTGTTTATGTTTTATAAATTAATTTGTTAGTCGTGAACATTGTAATTGGGCTTTGCCTGTTATGTTCAACAGTAAATAGATAAATAAATAAATAAACATACAGACAAATAAATAAATAAATAAATAAATAAATAAATAAGTGAGTGAGTGAGTTAGTGAGTGAGTGAGTGAGTGAGTGAGTGAGTGAATGAATGAATCAATCAAATCAATCAATCAATCAATCAATAAGTAAATAAATAAACAAATAAACAAGCAAGCAAATAAACAAATAAATAAGTAAATAAATACATAAGTAAGTAAGTAAGTAAGTGAGTAAATGAGTGAATGAATAAATGAATGAATGAATAAATGAATGAATAAATACATAAATAAACGAATAAACGAACAAACAACCAACCAAGCAAATAAATAAATAAATAAAAATAAATGAGTGAATGAATGAATGAATGAATGAATGAATGAATGAATGAATGAATGAATAAATAAACAAATAAATAAATAATAAACGAACGAACAAACAAACTAACTAACTAACAAACAAATAAATAAATGAAAAAAATAAATAAATAAATAAATGTAGACGCAGAGTGAATGAGGAAATGATCTGAGAAGCCAAGACGTAAGACATTAAATTAATGAAGAATTGTATTAAGCAGCTATTTCACAAATAAACTAAATAGATGGGCTAATGACCGCATAAAAGAGATAATATTATGAATGTTATAGTGAAAGGAAGAATTTCAAAATAAATGAGAGCGAATTAAGAAGCCAGTGACAGATTCAACAAGCGTGAATATAGCTGAGTGACTGAGTTTATTAGAGGGTGAGGGACACAATGAATGAGTCAGCGAGCCAATTATTTTAATGAGTAAATTAAGAAGTGAATTAATTAGTTATCGAGCAATATAACTAAATTATATTATATCTATGAGTGAATGGTTTATTAAATCAGCAAATAATTCAGTTAATAAATGAAGCAGTAAATTAATTAATTACTTAATATAAAAGTAGTGGAGTGAATTAATGAACAAATTAAATAAAAAATGTAGGAGTTCATGAGTGAATTATGCAGTGCATGAAAGAGGGAAGAGGATTTAATGTGTTACTTAGCGAATTGAAGTTATTAATAAATGAGTTAATGAGCGCATTGTATAGTGATTGAATGAGACATTGTACTAAAATGTAGAACGACATGGGCTAATGAATGAATGAAGAATGAGTGAAGAGGTACAGTAAATAGTGAAATAAAGAGCACAATAAAATTTTAATGTACAAATAACGGGCTGAATTTATGAGCGGATGAAGGATGAATACATGAGAAAGTGGTAGTAGGTTATTTTACGACGCTTTATTAACATCTTAGGTTATTTAGCGTCTGAATGAGATGAAGGTGATAATGCCGGTGAAATGAATCCGGGACCCAGCACCGAAAGTTACCCAGCATTTACTCATATTGGGTTGAGGGAAAACCCCGGAAAAAACCTCAACCAGGTAAGTTTCCCCAACCGGAAATCGAACGCGGGCCACCTGGTTTCTCGGAGGTAATCATTACTCCACAGGAGTGGACAATACATGAGGAAAGTAGTGAATAATTTAGAGATTAAATTACTAATGAATGATTGAAAAATTTGAATAATTAGTAAGTAATCAAATAATTGAGTGAATATGAGTTAATGCGAAAGAAGAAGTGAATTAACGAATAATTTATTGAATTAAGTAAAGAACAAATTACTTAATAAACAGATAATAATTGAGTGACTGTGTATATGAAGTCTTCTTCTTCTTCTTCTTCTTCTTCTTCTTCTTCTTCTTCACTTCAAGTATTATGCCAAATGGGCTGTTACGATCTCACAGTTGAATTTTCAATCCAGTGCTTCTTTAGACGACCGAGAGATCTCTTCCCGTTTGGACGATAGTGGAGCATGACTTTTGGTATTCTGTCTCTATGCATGCGATGCAGATGATTTATCCAGTTGTTCTGATAATGTTTTACGTGATTAATTAATTATATGAAGTGAAGGAGTGAAAAAACACAATACAGTTGAACTTATGCGAACAAATGAGTTAAACTAGACAATAATTAAGTGAATGAATTAATAAGAATTATGAAGTTAATTAACTAATATTTGAGCGAATTGCAGACTGAACAAATGAGTTAATTATACATAAAATATATGAAAGAATGTGTTATTGAAAATGAATGTATTAACTAATAGTTGAGCGAATTTAAGGACTCAAAACATGAATTAATAAATCGAAAAAATAATTAAGTAAATTAGTTAATAAAAGTGAAGGAGTGAATTGAAAATTAGTGATCGAATTAAAGAATAAAGAGTAAAAACGAGAAAATAATTTATAATCAAAGAGAGAATTAATGAGTGAATGAGCTAATGGAAATTCTGGAGTGAATTATCGGATTATTGAGCAAATCAAGTGATAAAAAATGAGTTAATAAACCAGAAAGTTACTCAGTGAATGAGTACATAGAATGGATTGGTTAACGAATTTTAAGCGAATTAAGAAATGAACAAATAAATTAAGAAACAAAATTGAGTGTCATGGATCAAGAAGGCGGTGAAATAAGCAGAATAGAGATTGATTGTGTGCTCTTAATATTAAGTTTTTTAAAAGGAATTCGTGTTCAATAATATTTGTTGTGTATTAATAATTGTTAATTGTGAACTCATTGATGTGTTGTGAGATTTCATTCTACTGAAAAGTTTTATTATTATTAATTGTGTTTAATATTATCAGTGAATCTTGCCATAACTTAAGACAATAGTGACAAGTGACTATCTCATATTGCAAACAATCACTTCTATTACATTGATTTGTATAAATTAATCTAATATGTCTCAAAATAACATGTCCAACTCTGCGACTGATACAAATTCAACAAAACGTCAAAAACTACATCACGAAACCACTATACCGACATCAAATGCATTTGCACCTTTAGCTGACTTGAACGAAAGAGACCAACAAGAGTCTTCGTATCACATTCAGATGGAAACATCTACACCAAAGAAACCACCACCAATTTATATTCACAATATTCTGAATATTAATTCTATGCTTAATGAGCTCAAAACGCTGGACTGTGGCGGTTTTCGACACATAACTATCGAAAATAACAAAGTGAAGCTAAATATGGATCTCATAGATGGATACAGAAAGGCAATTGATTATTTAAAATCACATCATGCTGAATTCCATACATATCAGATGAAATCTGAGAAAGCTTTTCCTGTAGTCATCAGGGACTACATCACAGTTGTAATATAGAATTCATGATGTCAGAACTT
Organism: Periplaneta americana; assembly: GCF_040183065.1. Classification (NCBI taxonomy): domain Eukaryota; kingdom Metazoa; phylum Arthropoda; class Insecta; order Blattodea; family Blattidae; genus Periplaneta; species Periplaneta americana. The sequence continues at coordinate 117,371,194 of NC_091129.1, forward strand.
AAAGAATTGGGTTATGAACCTATACAGATGCTACCAGTTAGACATCCAATCACCAAATTACCGTTACCTTTATTTTTCCTAGATTTAAAACACAATCCTAAGAATCCTGAAATATACAGCTTAACCCGACTTTATAACGGAATAATAAAAGTGGAGCCGCCTAAACCAAGAAAAACTATTGTACAATGTATGCGATGCCAACAATTTGGACACACAAGAAACTTCTGTAATCAGACTGTAAGATGTGTGAAATGTGAAGGTCTTCACCCTACATAGAAATGTAATAAACCAAAAGACACTCCTCCCATTTGTACAAACTGTAAAGGGAATCATCCAGCCAACTACAGAGGTTGTCCTGAACATACAAGACTACAAAGAGGAGCAACTAGGCATCAGACAATTCCATATAGATCTCAACCAGCACCAGGAACATCTTCTTTAGATAAAACTTCAGCTTCCCCTCCAGAGCTGAAAAAGGTTCCTGCACAGGACTCTCCATTTTCAGATGTACACAGGGAATTTTCCAATCGGCCCTTATATTCAAGTATTGCAGCATCTTCGGTTAACAAGCAAGGTACTGTAGATAATACCCTAATCGCAAATAATGCATTATTCTCCGATATGATTAAGAAACTAGATATGCTCATATCATTAATACAACCTCTGGTTAATTCATTGAACTTGTTACTCCCAAGAGTACTTCAAAATGAATAACATTCCACAGAAAAGTTTCATTATCAGCACATGGAATTGCCAGAGTTTAAATAATAAATACTATGAATTAGTCTGCTTCCTGAATACTTATCATATTGACATAATGTTGATTACTGAGACTAAACTTGCTCCAAATCTAAACTTTTTCATATCTGGATATAAGATATATAGAGCTGATCATCCCTCTGGAAGCAGAAAAGGTGGATTTGCAGTAATTATCAGAGCAGATTTGTGTCACAACGAACTTCCCCCAATTTTAGAGGATGAAGTACAAATTTCAAGAGTACAGATAAAAATTGATAATACAGACTATCAAATAGGTTCATTCTACTCTGCTCCGGACCAGCGTGTCACGCCCACTTTGATTTGGGGAATAGTTCATGAAATGAAATTCAGATTCATACTAGGAGGTGATTTTAATAGCAAACATCCTAGATGGGGATCCAACGTAACCAATCCACGAGGCATTATGCTATATGATCAAATTTTTAAACTTAATTTGGAAATAGCATACCCTTTTGAACCTACACATTATCCAGATTCAGGACATATGCCTGATCTGCTTGATTTCTTTATTGGTAAACAATTCCAACATTTCTGTAACGTTCCAAGAGTTATACATGAATTGAGTTCAGATCATTTACCTGTTCTTCTGACTTTATCAGCAGCTATTCCGAATTCATGTAATAAATACACGCTCATAAGACACCCCTTTAACTGGAATGAATATGTATCTTGTCTTGATATCTCTACTAACTTGAAGATTCCCCTAAAAAATAAAAGAGATATAGATATGGCAATAAATACACTTGCCAATAATATTAAAACAGCTGCAAATACGGCTTCTTCCAATAGTTCAAACTTTAATCGAATTAGAAGAAAAACAGTATTTCCACCACATATCTTACAGCTCCAATATGTGAAAAGATCAGCCAGGGCACTATGGCAAAGAACAAAATATCCTCCTCATAAGCAAAATTATAATAAGGCTACACAAGAACTAAAATTAGCCCTAAAAGAATTATACAGTGAGGCAACTGACATTCAGTTAAAATCCTTAGATTCAAAGGATGGCAGTCTATGGCGTAAAACAAGACAAATTACTAAAGAAACTGAAAAGATTCCACCGCTAAAATATGACAATCAGTGGCTCACAAGCCCGAATGATAAAACTGAGATATTTTCCAAAATTTTAGAAGACCAGTTTAAACCTAATGACAACGAAGATAATATTACAACTTTAGAAGTGAATAATACTCTAGACCAGCCTCTACAACTGTCTCCAATTTGTAAACTATTCACTCCAGCTGAAGTCAGAAACACGATTAATAGATTACCCGCGAAAAAAGCCCCTGGACATGACTATATAACACAACCTCTCCTCTTGCAACTGCCTAGAAGAACTATAGTACTGTTAACACAGATATACAATGCAATGATACGCTTATCATATTTTCCTTCAACATGGAAGCACGCTAATATTGTGATGATTCCTAAACCGAATAAAATTCGTACTGATCCATTTAACTACAGACCTATAAGTCTTCTGCCTCTCTTTTCAAAAATATTTGAGCGTCTTTTATTACCTAGACTATTAACGCATCTCGAATCATTGTTACCAAATACTCAATTTGGATTCAGAAAAATGCATTCCTGTCCGCAACAATTACACAGGATTATTGACATAATTCTTGACACCTATGAAAAGAAACAAATCTGTTTAGGCCTTTTCCTTGATACAGAAAAGGCGTTCGATAAAGTGTGGCATAATGGCCTCTTATTCAAACTAAAAAAACATCTTCCTGACACATACTACAGTTTAATTCAATCATTTCTTAGAAGACGAACTTATTCAGTAATATACGAAGGTGTACGGTCTCAGATTAGATATATTTCTGCAGGTGTACCTCAAGGGAGCATTCTAGCCCATTTTCTCTATTTAATTTACACTCATGATATACCAACACCTAAATCAGATTCTCTAACTGTAGCTCAGTTCGCTGATGACATTGCTGTCCTTAGCAAAGGAGATACTGGTGAACAAGTGACAACCATTCTACAAAACTTTCTTCAGGAAATTGAAATATGGAACAAAAAATGGAGAACAGTCATGAACACAAATAAGTCATCAACAGTAACATTCACATACCTCAAAAAGAAAAAGTACTTCCATTATACCTCAACTGTTCACCAGTACCACAGCATGAAGAAATACGATATCTTGGACTCATCCTAGACAGTCGCTTGACCTGGAATAAACATCTCACTTACACCCTCCAGAGATTAAGATACAGACTTCATCGATTGAAAGCAATACTTTCCAGCTCTAGTCTTTCCCTTTCCAACAAAAGGTTAATATATGTAATGCTTGTCAAACCTATTTGGCTCTATGGATGTTCATTATGGGGATCGGCTTCTATAAGCCAAATCAAGCGTATTCAAACATTCCAAAATCGGGCACTAAGGATAATCACTGGAGCACCATGGTACGTAAGAAATGAAACACTTCATTCAGATCTAGACCTAGCCAAAATAGAGACTGTAATTCATTCTTCCTACACACGCTTATATGCAACATTGTCAACACATTCTAACAACTTAATCAACCAGATTCCTCGGAACCTGCCCCCTGCACGGCCTGATCGTCGCCTCAAGAGGAAAAGGCACACTGATTTGTTGATGCTTTGAGGAACGTTAATGGACGTCACCCTCTCCACAAGTCTCATATTATTGTAACGTTAATTATTTAAGCACAATTGATAGTACTAATGTACAAAAATTGTCAAATAAATTAAAAAAAAATCGAGTGAATGAGTTAATGATGAAAGGAATGAATTTTATTATCGAATTATTGTTCGAATTAAAGAGTGAACAAATGAGTTAATGAAGAAAACAAGAATTAAGTGAATGAATTGAAGAGGATGGGATAAAACGGATCACTGAGGGAATTAAGGAGTGAACAAATAGGCTAATAAACAAGAAAATAATAATTTATTGAATGCGTTAATGAAACCGAAATTAAGAACTTTGAGTGCATTAATCATTAAATATAATATAGTGTATATTGTTGAGCAACGGTAGGCTGAAGTTGTGTGGAGAAGTAGCTCCGATAAATTTGTGTTTTTAATCTGCATGATGAGATTTAAATTGGCACAACTTCATTTCTCACACTAGTTTATTAAACCCTGTCGGACTGTAAAGAAAACGACTATCGCAATGTCCATATTTTATATGTTGTACAACAGGCTATTATAATATTGTGAAATTTTAATTTCCCTACCAATTTCTTTTCTATTCTTATATTAAAATTATAGCTTAATAGTGGCTTGTACAGCAAATGCTGCAAACTAAGTTCATTAGACGTTCAAATAAATATTTTTCAGATTTATTTTCAATGAAGAATACCAGACATTCTGAAAGTTATTTGCTTCCATAATAATGAAAGATTCTCTCGAGCCAATACTGAAGAGAACCACGCATATAAATATCTACACCACACCACCATTAAATATATGAAAAATACCCAATCCCACTTGATTAATAACTATATAAAATATTTGATTTTTAATAATATTATTATCTTACGTAAGTTTTATAGCTTTCAGTAACATATACTATATATACACTATTTAGCCGCCACTCAGTAAAATATAGAAATCAAAATTTTATTTATGTTATTCTCCACATCTACATATATAACCCCAAAACGTTTCACTTTCATATCATCAATATAGCAATAATATGTATAATTAATGAAAAATAGTCACATCATGGCATTAACTACAATAATATTTCATTCCTAATGGTAACAATGTCATCAAACTACCTCAAGATTTGTAGTTTTTAATATCCAATACACAGCTGTACCCAGAAAATTACACACCACAGAATAGAACCTGTAAATTATTTTTAGTAAGTTAAGTTTTTAATAACCAATTTAATTTGAGCTCTAAATATGTCAGCATTTTTGCAGATCATGGCCTTCGTGTAATATTGTTTACTGTAGTGTGTGTTTTGTTTTATTCTGAAATGCAACACGGCCGACTTGATGCTCGCTTCGCTTCTCCTGAATGCAATTAGCTAGTTCTCAAAACTGACGACAGATGGATTTTGGAGAATAGGAAAGTTATGTAGGAAAATTAACATTTCACTGAAAACTACTATTTTTCCGAAAAACTTTGGGTACAAAGCTTCAAAATGAGACGCCATTTATTAAAATCCGTTCAGCCGTTTTCCCGTAATTTCCATTACTAGTTCAAATTAGCCTATTAACCTGTTTGTCAATTTAAGGATTAAGGAATGAAAAATTGAGTTAACCGAGAAAATATTTGAGCGAATGAGTTTATGAAAATGAAGGAGTGAATTAAAGAATTACTGCTGATCGAATTAAAGAGTGAAAAAATGAGTTAAACGAAACAATAGTTGACTGAGTTTATGAGAATGAAAGAGTAGATTAACGAATGTTTGAACGAAATTAGGAGTGAACAAGTGAGTTAATAGACAACATAGTAAATGAGTGAATGAGTTATTGAAAGTGATGAAATGAATTTAACGAATTATTGAGCGAAATGAGAAAAACAAATAAATGAGTTAATAAACGATGCAATAATTCAGTGACTAGATATAACGAATGAATGAAATTTAAAAGAATCATAATTTTGTGTTTTATCGAGCTACCATTATGTAGTTTGCTTCAAATATTTCACTGTTAAATGAATTCATCGTTGTTTTCCTGCCTCTCTGTGTATCTCTATTCTGTGTGCTGGTTGGGATAAGCCGGCACCAGATTTGAGAGTCTGGCCAGTCTGCTGACGAAGTTTATTAATCCAGCAGACTGCGTGGTGGGGGGCCGGCGTCGAGTCCGGGTGAATGATGAATTGCTTCCGCAAACAAACGCTTAATGAGGCTACTTTGACATCGCGCCCGTGGGGACCTCTGTCTGCGTCGAACAGAACTAACTTATGCGAGGTATATATATTGTTTGTAGGATTTCTATGGCAAATTGTGCCGCTCCATAAGCTTGCAGATACACTGAGTCAGACATCTGATGACTCTTCTCGATTTCCCACAGAAATATAGATATTTGTGTTAGAATTTTTAAAATAAAATTTCGGGTATTTGACTTGCGTCTTTCGCCCAAGCGTTCCCTCTAGGAGTGACGGGCCATAATTTTATACAGAGTGTCTGGGAAAGACCTGACGAAAAGAAAATAACTATATCTCTGAAACTATTGCATTTATTGTTGTGATGTTTTCACAGTTACAAAGAGAATAACAATAAATTTTAATGTACCCCTATATGAGCACCATTTGTGGCCCGGGCTTTGTCCAGGCGATACTCAATCTCCTGCCACACACGCGAAAGTATCTCCGGTATGACTAGTCCTATTGATTCGTAGATTCGACCACATAATTCTGCAATCGGTCACAGGAGTGCGATATACTTTGTCTTTCACAAAAACCCAATAGAAATAAATCCAATGGAGTCATGTCCGGCGACCGTGGTGGCCATGGTATAGGTCCACCTCTCCCAATCCAACGTTGAGGGAGGGTGTCTTCGAGGAAAGAGCGCACATAGTTAGCACAGTGTTTTCTCCTCGCGCAATGGTATGCGCACGCGCGTAACATGCTGCTAGGTAACAAAACTTATTGAGTTTCTCTTTATAATTGTGAAAACATTGAGGTAATAACTGTAATAGTTTCAGATATATAATTACTTCTTTTTCGTCAGGTCTTTCCCGGACACCCTGTATATTTCTGTCTTCTACCGTTTTCCCTTAGTGCATAACGCGTGGCGATTTATATACTACAGCATAGATTGATTATTAATGGAGCAGTAGTGAAATTACTGGAAAGGAAATAGCAATATCATGCGAAAACGTGCCTCCAAGCACCCTCTTTTTCCACCACAAACTTTACTTTGGTCCGACTGGTTTCTAACCTGGGTTACAAGCGTGGAGAACCAAACCTTTCCCTGGAAGTAAAGGCGGCGGGCACGTAAGACCGACATCGCTATTGCTATTAAATTCCGATTGTCTGTAAAGGTGGGAGCCGTAACCTCTCGCCAACCTCTGGGCCGATTTGGCTATCATGGTGTTGACTTTGACTTTCATTAATCTAATCGGTATCTTCTATTACCTGCAATTGTGTCATAAATTTTCGTTATGTGTCCCGCATTGTGTACTTCAGCTAAGATAAACAGGTGAAATGGCATTAATAAGATAGGCATATAGCATGAAAAAAATTAAGACTCATCTAGTTTCTATGCTTATTGTATAATATATATAAGATCCTACTAATAAAAACTTTTATACAGACGTTTAACTTCCTTATATATTTAAGAGCTTGTTTATAATTTGTGTGCAAATTACTTATTAATAATGAACGTACCTATTAATGAACTCGTCATAGTTCCGTCATTATTTTAGTACCGAAGGTAACAGAATAACTGAGAATCTTTATTGCCTCCGATAGTGTGCGCTAGTGTGCCGCGCTAAGTATCGATAGTAGAACTGGGCCTAATCGATTACATTATATTTTGATCAAAGAGTACAGCTACAGCAATATTATACTAATTATTCTGTGCTCTTTAATTTGTTGCTTTGTGGTTACAAGGCAACCATCATCATAAAATGACAATCGTTACGAACAGCTGTTAGGGAGGCGACCATTTTTTCTCTGTATACAATGCGTGTGTACAACTACAGCAAATCAATTCCCATGTATAGTTACACACCGCTTATACAACCATCGCTTATGCATGGTTTACTAGTCTCCATTGTGCGTAAGTCCCGTATAAAAATTATACACGGTTTATTAGTAAGACGGTAGAGTCCTGCTTGGTCTGGAAGCTATCAGGAATTTCTTATGTGCTGATCTTATACAGGGACATCATTTTATTTTTACTTCAATTTTTATTGTACCTGAGTTTTTTAATGTACTTCACACTCACCCTTCTACTAATGAAGTTGAACCGTCCTTCATACAGATCCAAGACCCCATATACAGTCATAGTAGCCTTACGGTCATAATAAACAGTACGTTCCAAAAATATGTTCGCGTTTTCCAGTGACGAAACAGCTTTCAATATTGAATCATTTTCGCACAGGTACTGTCGTCCATTTGCCTACGTCGTATCCCGGTTTCCCCCACTAGCTTTTATTCTCCAGCTAGTGGCTGGGCTGTCTTAGCTCTTTTCTGAAACCATTTATTGCTGTTAGGATTTGGACGTCTACGTAATATTATGCAACTGTTTAAAATAACTTCAATAAAAGGACCTCATTAAATAATTAACTGTCACGTGATTTCCTCCCTTTCTACGACCCTGCGACATAACAACTTGGACGGACAGTAGATAGTATGTCTGAGTAATTTTATCTTTTCGGATCGGGCAGAAGTGAAGATTGAATTTACAGTACCTAAGGTACTCTTTTATAGAGTAGGTACAGAATTATTTCAACATGAGTTACTAGTAGGCCTACGAAGGACGAAACTGGTAATTGGGATTAGGTACAAATAGTCTACAGTGCGATAATATGCACATTAGAACTGAAGCCTGTATCGAAATGAACGGCACCATTTTAAAAATGTGTTTAAATATCCTATTATGATTATTTTCAATTTAACTCCATTCTCTATATTGTATGCTAATGTGCTGTAGACAGTATAATATACACTGCATAATGAGTACGTCCGCACGGACAGCTCAGCTCGTGAGTAAAAACACTCACTGTTAATACTGTACTGTATTTTGATAAAACAAAAACCCAATGAAAATGATCAAATTAAAAAGCGCGATATTTCCTAGTTTACGTAAATGGATGAACTATTTTCTTCCCTCCTATACCTAGTAAAGTGATTTGTTTGTATATTACGCCAGTATCATCGAACTCCAGTCGTAGAAGTGGATAGCAAACGGCGTTGATCCAGAGGTATAGCCAAGTTAATATTAAAAATGTTAGTAAAAATAAAATGATGTCCCTCTACTTGGAATTAATATTACTTGGTTTACTACAGAGCAGAGAATCTTTATATATGTTTGATGAAGGATGGGTGGAGCGGAGAAAAATTCTCTCCGGTACCGGGACTAGAACCCGAATGAGCGCCGTCTTAAATCACTAAGTGACGGCGCTTATTCCGTCGGATCCTGGCCACTTAGTCACTCGTAATGAGTGCACCTCTGCACATAGTGTGTTGGACATTGTGCCACTGTCACACATCTGTGGCACAGTGCATGAGAGTTGGCCACTAAAGAGAAACAAAGAGGTGGAAATTAAACTGAAAGGATTCAATCCGGCATCGGAACTGGAATCCGGTGTGGCTTAGTGGATATAGCTAAAAAGCCCGCGTTCGAGTCCCGGTGTCGGAGAGAATTTTTCTCCGCTTCATCCATCCTTGATCACATTATAATGCAGAATTCCTGCACGGAAATATCATATCTACTTCGATACATCATAATAATATTTATGTTACTAATATGCTCAATAATTCTATCTAGTACTGTATTTCCAAATATGTTTTCAATAGAAGTTTTTCAAATATAAAATTCTTTAGCCTACCTACAGTGTATAAATAATACCAGAAAATTGAGATAGATTTGGAAGTGTACGAGACGAAAGACGTAGCAAAAAGTGATATGTTTTGAACTATGAAACTCTACAATCTGAGTTTAAAGTTTTTAAATAAATTTTTTGCAATTCATTTTGATTAATTTTCAGAAAAGTCTATTATGTGCAATACGAATATTTATTTTCAGTCAATGACTTTACTATTAATATATATAATGTGCAAGTCCTTACATTACATGATTTAATATTGTATGAACGTTTTCATCGGTTTCATACCAACATCATCAGATACAACATTCTATATAGCAATATCATCACTAACAGGTACATATGTCTTAAGACAACCTAATATTGTAATATATCGTCGGATACAAATTATATCCATAACAACTTTGAATAACTAGACTCAAGGCACAACCTCAGTCTATATATCATGACGTACATACATTAGAAGGTGGAAAGACGTGCAATAATGATAAAACAAGAATACGGGCACGAACAAATCAGTTAACATAGTTCAAAGACTGTAATGCATCTCTTCACACAATATAGCATACAGATTTCATTTTATTTTTTATTATTTTATCAGTGAAGACCTGCAAACATATTTGTATAAGTATTGTAATTACACATGTGCATTAATCATTTGACAATAGGGTGTAGTCACATAAGAAAGACACATTTATATCCTAATGATGTTGGTTTTTATCATGTTTTTATCATATTGTATGCTTATTAATATATATTGTATTTTGGTTTGTAGAGACATATGTACCTGTTAGTGATGATATTCCTACTGGGTATATACTGGGTGTTCATTTCAAAGTGTGTCATGACGTCACTGTTGTTGGGTCACCGATTTGAAGCGAGTTTCAGCTTATATGTCAGAGAAGTTGCCTATTATTTAAGGCGTTCTTCAATCTGAACTTGAGAACGTGTACGGTATAACTTGAACGTCGTAGCAACAGATGGCGGTCTGTACGGCCTGTGTGCTACCATAACCTCTTTCGAACTGTGTTTTGCGCCGGCAAGTCGTACGCAGGGTATTTGTTATCATCGGTTGCGTACGGTAACATTCAACAACACAAATCAAATGCTCCGTGTCCATGTTGACCGTCGAAGTTAATGTCAACAAATACGTAAGTAATCGTCTTAACCCTCTCCCCATATCCCGACAGTACGTATTTCCAAACAGTTCACATTCTTGCCACTACCGGCGTTACCGTACGTATCGGTACGTACTCTTCAGAATGAACGCCGTACTCGCTAGGCAACTTCTCTGCCTCACAGGTTACACACCTCTTCGGAAGTGTAGGAAGATTGAATTCTCTAGGCTCATCGGCTAGCCACATGACAGCATACAGCGAGCCATGACACATTTTGAACTGAACACCCAGTAGAATGTTATATCTGATGATGTGGTATGAAACCGACGAAAACGTTCATACAATATTAAATCATGTAATGTAAGGACTTGCACCTTACATATATTAATAGTGAAGTCATTGACTGAAAATAAATATTCGTATTATTTTTAAACAAAGATATGTATTTTATTCTTCTTTTATGCATAATAAAAATTAGTATCAATGATGAAAAATTGTCAAAGAGTTTCTTTAACGTCATTTAAAACATTTATAACGAACCGGGACTCCAGAACAAAACGCCCGTCCGACAGGGTTCTTCAGTGTTCAAATGCGCACTACTTCGCTAGACGAACTTAATGGTTCGGCAAGACAGATCAGTTTTAGTTTAATGTCTCTGCCGCTTTGCTCTAGCTTCCTTCTTCTATTCCGTCTTGCCTTTTTTTTCAGCCCTTCTCTTCTCTGTAGCCTTTTGTAAGAGTAAATTCATTACCGGGATTGTATTGACTCTTCTGAATGTAAATACGCAATATAATTCCGCTCCGAACAAATAAAATAAAAAATCTGAGTTTAACTCCAGCTAATGCAATGCTCTTTATTGTCAAAGTCGTCGGCACGAGAACGGATATGGTTCAATTAAAGTGCACTTAGTCTAGGACATAACATAATCGGCAAAGAGAATTGCACAAAGTTCTGGCATCAGATGTTTCGCAGTTCAATCAGGAAAAATATTAATAAGACTAGGACATTACTCAAATCGCTGATTATATTTGTTCGAAATACTATTTACACAGAAATAAAATTCTGTTTCATTAGCAAGTTGAGAATGTCTTGAAATATATAGGATGAACCGGAAGTCATGTAATTAATTTCAGGGGATTATTCTTTGAGATATTTCAAACAAACAAGTTTACTACAATATCTGACATCTTGATTACACAACTTTTAACACTGTATCACTTCGGAATATGTATGATAAGAACTTTCTTGTGTTAAATTTTAACGTACCATGTTAACATGTTTCGACCTATTTTGGGTTATCTTCAGAACTGATCGTTGTTGGTCTTGGCGCCTCTTGTTTCCTGTGAGGGTGTGTTCGTAGTGTAGAGTCAAAGAGTGTATGTGTTTTAAAATTGAGTTGTATGTTGAGAATATCGTTGGGGTGTGTTTTCGTGTGTCTGTATATTTCATATTGTTCTAGTGTGTTCAGTTTCTGGCTTTTTGGTTGGATGTGCAGTATTTCCATGTCTGTGTTGATGTCTCTGTAGGTGTGGTTGGCATTTGTGAACACATCACAGCCATAACAAAATTACAAAACACCTTCACATATGCAGAACACATCACAAATGCCAACCACACTTACAGAGACATCAACACAGACATGGAAATACTACACATGCAACCAAAAAGCCAGAAACTCAACACACTAGAACAATATGACATATACAGACACACGAAAATACATCCCAACGATATTCTCAACACATAACTCAATTTCAAAACACATACACACTTTGACTCTACACTACGAACGCACCCTCACAGGAAACAAGAGGCGCCAAGACCAACAACGACCAGTTCTGAAGATTGCCCAAAATAGGTTGAAACATGTTAACAAGGTACGTTAAAATTTAACACAAGAAAGTTCTTATCATACATATTCCGAAGAAATACAATATTTTGCTCGTTTTTGCTGATAAGAAATATTATAAACTTTCAATATGTAATGTCACAGTACTCACAATGTATGGAAGATGAAATTGCTTGACTATGACAGAGGGAGACAAATAAATAATAGAAGCTGCAGAAGTGAAACGTTTTAGAATAAGTGAAGACTGCATGTTGAAAGATAAAACTCCAATTAAAAATGTAAAAGGGTACTAAACATTTATTGGAGTAATGATAAAATACAAAATGACAAAGGCAAAATGCATCGGCATTATATAAAAGGAAGATGAAATGAGTGTAAAGTAGGAAGTTCTGAAATACAAACCAACTGGAAGAAGAGATATGGGACGTCCTAGAAAGAGATGTCTGCGATGAAGATGAAACAAACACAAGTGCTAGTTCAGGAAGTGAAAAAGAAGAATGTGATAATTCCGTTCTACTTTACGAAATCAGCATCAAGCAAGTTTTCCTATTCTTCATTAAACTTCTCTATATTCATCTTCTTACATCGTTGCATTACATCGCCTGTGGAATTCTCAACCTAGTGAAGTCAGGAATTGCCGGACACTATCGCAATTCAAAATTAAACCAGAAAAGTATGTTCTTTCTGATGGTATAAATTATTATTAACAAATTTACTTTATTTCCTGAATTCTAATACCTATAACAACTTACTTACTTACAAATGGCTTTTAAGGAACCCGAAGGTTCATTGCCGCCCTCAAATAAGCCCGCCATCGGTCCCTATCCTGTGCAAGATTAATCCAGTCTCTATCGTCATATCCCACCTCCCTCAAATCCATTTTAATATTATCCTCCCATCTACGTCTCGGCCTCCCCAAAGGTCTTTTTCCCTCCGGTCTCCCAACCAACACTCTATATGCATTTCTGGATTCGCCCATACGTGCTACATGCCCTGCCCATCTCAAACGTCTGGATTTAATGTTCCTAATTATGTCAGATGAAGCATACAATGCGTGCAGTTCTGCGTTGTGTAACTTTCTCCATTCTCCTGTAACTTCATCCCTCTTAGCCCCAAATATTTTCCTAAGCATCTTATTCTCAAACACCCTTAACCTATGTTCCTCTCTCAAAGTGAGAGTCCAAGTTTCACAACCATACAGAACAACTGGTAATATAACTGTTTTATAAATTCTAACTTTCAGATTTTTTGACAGCAGACTAGATGATAAAAGCTTCTCAACCGAATAATAACAGGCATTTCCCATATTTATTCTGCGTTTGATTTCCTCCCGAGTGTCATTTATATTTGTTACTGTTGCTCCAAGATATTTGAATTTTTCCACCTCTTCGAAGGATAAATCTCCAATTTTTATATTTCCATTTCGTAGAATATTCTCGTCACGAGACATAATCATATACTTTGTCTTTTCGGGATTTACTTCCAAACCGATCGCTTTACTTGCTTCAAGTAAAATTTCCGTGTTTTCCCTAATCGTTTGTGTATTTTCTCCTAACATATTCACGTCATCCGCATAGGCAAGAAGCGATGTAACCCGTTCAATTCCAAACCCTGCCTGTTATCCTGAACTTCCCTAATGGCATATTCTAGAGCGAAGTTAAAAAGTAAAGGTGATAGTGCATCTCCCTGCTTTAGCCCGCAGTGAATTGGAAAAGCATCAGATAGAAACTGACCTATAATACCTATGACAATGTTGTTAATACCTATAACAACATTGTTAATAATAAATTTGCTTATATTAATTTGTTTATTTTGTCTTCTTCTTCTTTCTGCTTATCCACAGTGCGGTTTTAAACTTCCGACCACGAGCGTTTGCTCATACGGAGGTAAATTCTTTAATTTATATTTCTCTTTTATTTAAATATTTGACAGTTCATTCTTGTTTTATGTGCGAGTATATTATAGTTTTTAATATATCTTTGTTTCCATTACATTTAATATATTTTTTAGATTATCTGATTGTAATAACAGAAAAAAATAATGATAACATTATTAATAGCGTTAAAATAATAATGATTATGTATCTGCACATACGCGTTGTTTCTTATGACACTACATTATTAACCCTGACCAGGTTTTGTAAAGTTTGTCACTGTTGCTTTATGCTATTTCATTCCTTGAGTTGTTTTTTCTGCAACTTACACAAGTTTTCTTTATTATTATTATTATTATTATTATTATTATTATTATTATTATTATTATTATTATTGTTATTGTTATTATTATTATTACTATTATTATTAACATTTTACCAAGACCTACTTTAGTCTATGGATCAGAACCCTAGACTTTGACAAAAAAAATATGTTCAAAGTATAACTACCAACGAAATGAAATTTATGAGGAAAACTATGCGATACACACTTTGGGATAGAAAATAAAATACAGAAATTTTGAAAGAATTGAACGTCCAACCTATATTAAATTTTCTTCAAATCTATAAAGTTAATTGGAAACAGTATGTCGAGAGAATGCGAACTGAAAGATGGCCAAAGGCAGTGCTACATTGTCGCCCTTCTGGACAACGTTCTGTTGCAAGACCATTAAAAAGATGGGATAAGACCATTGAAACCGCAGCAGACCACTAGTTCTAGTGCCTGAATGTGATGATGATGATTATCATTATTATTATTATTATTATTATTATTATTATTATTATTATTATTGTTAATATCAGTATTTGTATTACATTTCTTTCGATTTTACATTTTACTTAGCAGCAATTTTGTATTTTCATCATTTTTCATGTAATGATTGAAATTAAGTTGAAAGTAGCTTTGAAAATAAAGAGAATTAAAAGTGATAATACTCTTTTTTAACCTCTGATTGAAGAGGTTCTGGCTGAAATGTCCACCTATTATCAGGAAGTAGTTACATTTCACTTGACGATATGTCAGAGGAAGAACAATTTTATTGTTTGTATACATACGAAGTCTGATTAATGTAATATGTAACGTCAGAAATATATGCAATGCAGAGGGAAAGGAACTGGCCAACCTACCTCATTATCTCTGGCTTAGTTACCTCATGAATGATGCCTTTTTGGTGTCACTTGTGGGGTCCAGACCTGTCATCGGACAGTTGATTAAACAACAATACTTTTTTCTTTCTTCTGAAAGCCTGTTTAAATGTACATAACAGAGACTCAGTAACGATTTGTACGTTTATTAATTCGTATTTATACCTATAGGCCTATTTATATCACTATTTCGTATAGAATTTCTTTGAATCCGTTGCTGATATTTTATTCACTTTTAGTTTTATATTTATATGTATATTTTATTTGTATTTAAGTAAGTAAGTAAATAAATAAATAATTAAATAAATAAACAAATAAATAAAGAAATAAATAAACAAATAAATAAACAAATAGACAAATAAATAAGGACATTTTTTAAATTATGGTTTATTTAACGACACTCACAACTGCAGAGATTATATCAGCGTCGCCGGTGTGTCGGAATTTTTGTCCCGCATGAGTTCTTTTACATGCCAGTAAATCTACTGAGGTGAGCCTGTCGCATTTAAACACACTTAAATGCCATCGACCTCGGCCGGGAACGAATCCGCAACCTCGAGCATAATAAATAAGAATTAAATTAATAATTAAAATAAATAGATGAGAAAACAAAACAGACCACTCGGTCCAATGCTTGAGAGGATGATGATGATGATGATGATGATGATGATGATGATGATGATGAATAAAATACATATATATTTAATACCCATGTGAACAATTTTATTATATATCAACAACTGACTTATGAAATAAATATTAGTATAAGCTATAACTTGATTACATACATTTAACACCAACCAACCAACCAATCACACGACGTGACGCATAACTTTAGTAATGCAATTTGTTTCAAGTAACACACCTTCTTTAGGTGTTTGCCTTGTCTGGATTTCATAAGAAACATGAGGAGGCCAGCCTCCAATAATACAATATCATTTGAACAAAAAGTTACATATACACAACATAAATTATTTGATCAATTGGCTATTAAAGCTTTTGGACGTCTGTGTGGGCCAGTGAGGTTATAATTTCCAAGAGCGTTGACAAGTGGATTTGGATGCTCTTGTAGATATCTGCCGTAGAGATGAGTGATGCGTCGGATTATGATGCTCTGGATGGTTTCGAGACCCAGGTTCTCATGAAGTTGGGCGATGCGAAGTCCACGTGGTGAATTGGTAATCATTCTTGCTGCTCTGTTTTGCACCCGTTGGATTTTTAATAGATGAGTCTTGGCAGCAAAACCCCAAGCTTCGCAGGCGTACAAGATGGCGGATCTGATGAGTGAGTAGTAAAAGATTTTCTTTATTTTGAGTGAAAGTTTAGAGCTACGGTATAGGGGATAAAGTCTCAACAGTTTAACATGCGCTTTGGCTACAATCGTGTCTATATGCTGTTTAAACGTGAGCCTTCTATCTAAATGAATACCCAAATATTTGACGCTGAGTTCATAATTTATGTAGTTTCCGAATACACTGATGCTTTGAGGTAGTTGGACTCGTCTCTTAGAGTATATAACGGCTTGGGTTTTAGCAGTATTAATGTTAATTCTCTATGTCGTAAACCAATCTTCAAACTGACGAACATAACCTTGGAGAATGCGGATTATAAAAGGAAGGCTCTTAGCAGAATAATACACCAGAGTGTCATCGGCGAAAAAGGCAGTTTGACAAGATCTGTGCAAAGGAAAATCAGCTGTATACAAAAGATAAAGAATAGGGCCAAGGACACAACCTTGAGGAATTCCAGCTTTGATAGGGGTAACGGGTGAAAGTTAATGTTCAAGGTAAACTTGAAATGAACGAGAAGTAAGATAGTCGGCAATGCAATGCACAAGAGTGTCAGGAAAATTGAACAGAATGAGTTTACAGAGGAGACCATTATGCCACACTCTGTAAAATGCCTCCTTGACATCTAGAAATAAAGCGACTGTATGCTGTTTGCGTTGAAATGAGGCTGTAATATGTTCAACAACACGTTGTATTTGAAGCACAGTGGAGTGACCAGTACGACAACCAAATTGCTGATGAGGAATAAGTTGATGTAGATTGATATGGTTCCAGATACGTCGAAGTAAAATACGTTCATATAGTTTACTTATAGTTGACAGTAGGCTAATTGGTCTTAGGTTTTGCGGATAAGTAGGATTTTTACCATGTTTGGGCAAGGTGATGACTTTAGCATTTTTCCAACTTGTAGGAAAGACTGCCGCTGAGAGGAAAAAGTTAAGTATAAATGTGAGTAGTGTAACTGCAGTAATTGGCAAGGTTTCTAGATGTAAGGAAGTAACACTATCGAAGCCTGGAGATTTTCTTGAAGGCAGTCCTTTAATGAGTGAGGTTACTTCATGTGGAGTAATATCTTCTATCACGGCAGCAGGTGGTTTTAGAAGATAACGATGAACTCGAAGTTCAACATCTCTGGTGAAGTTTGAATCTTCAGGATAAACATTTGGCCGAAATCTTGTTTCGAGGGAGTTTGCTATTTTCGCTGCCTTTTCACATGGAGTATAGACAACCCCATTTGATCCTAGTATGGCCATAAGTGGTGGCTGTTTCTGTTTTGTAAATTTCTTTGTAGTTTTCCACAAAGCAGACGGATTTGAAGCTTCCTGTATTTCTTTATCAAGTTTATTTTCTGTTAGAAGGTAGAGTTCTTTCTTGATCCTCTTTGCCAAAATTCTACATAACTGTAGATCAAGACGATCACGATGTAGTTGCCATCGTTTGCGTACAGCTCGTTTTAGACGAAGGAGTTCTCGTAATGTTTGGTCTTCTTTAAAGGAGTTTGCAGGTGAAGAAATTTTAGTATGTTTGCGATATATCTCACGCAAAGTAGAAGTGTAGACGTTTAAAGCCACTTGAGCGTCTTCGACATCAGCAGGTTTTGGAAAGTTTATCATAATAGTGTCCAGTTCATCCTTGTATGCATTCCAGTTTATTTAACATTTCTATCACTTTATTTGTTAAACAAAGAACTTGTTTAACTTTCCTTTGTTAATGACAAACTATTACGGTATTTTACTTTCATTAATGACAAGTTTCGGCTAGTTTTCTCCATACTCAGATTTACAAACACTATTAGTAATTGATCTTACAGCAAATGTACGAGCATGTTATTTGTTGTCATGAAAACACGAAAACGCCTGCAGCGCCATGCCGCATATCAGAACGCAGCCCTGAGCTGTTGACAGAGAAGCCGCAAGTCTGCTCAAGTGCTCGAATCAGAGGCATCCAGTTTAATGCCGTGCGAACTGAAGCCTCCAGCCCGCCCTAATGGCAGTCCCTGCATGCGACTTCACCGCAGCCAGCCAACCACCATTATCGCGGTAAAAATCTCTTCTCCAGAGGAAATGGCTTCACACTTAATGTAGCGAAATGACGTAGAAGTCAAACTGGGGCGAGCGTAGACCCCTCCACCTGCGATCACAAACCGAGTTTACAACGTTTCGACTACAGCTTCAGGAACGTAACTAACAAGAGTTTAAAACAGGGCTGGGCACATTACGTGATTCTGAGAAATGAGCGATGTTTACTTTTAAAGAGCATTTCTCCCGAGCGATGTGACGCTTGCATATTGTACGTCACTCGCTGTCATTGCAGTGGTTGACTCTGCAGTAGGATGGCGAACTTTGAAGATGCATCCGTCTGAGAAGCTTTATGTCATACGAAAACCTAAATTATATTTTGAACATGGCTAATTCATTTGTTCCAAACATTGAACGACTTCTGCAAATGAAACGCTCTCATAAGTCTCGGAAAACAACACATAGTTATTTTGGTTATTGAGTTTGAAGAAGTTTTGTTTCAATAGTAAATATTTATTGATTTCAGATTGATAGAAGTACGATTTTGTTACAATAGTTTATTCATACAAAAAAGTAAGAGAATATTTATTATTAATTTTGTTATTGTGTTTATTTTATTTATTTATTTAACTAGCTAGTGAGTACAAATTAAATTTATAAAACAAAAGTGTTTCTAGCCACTACCGTAAGAGCCAGGCTGATGTACGGTGTGGTCTTAGCCAATAATATAACGTTAAATTAACAAGGACAGTAAATTTATGATTTAAATCCTTTATTATATATGTTTATATTATTAATACCATTATGTAATTGTTAAAGCATTGTGCATATAGCCTAATAATTTGTGTGTATGTGTGTGTAGAGCGAAGTTTATTTCATTAAATTAATAAGAGTGTTAAAAAGTCTGTACTGTACAATGGATTGATGTAATATCCTTATAAACTATTATGTACTGACAGACTGAATGACTAGAACAACCGTGGCTCTTGTTATATTAATGCAGGGAAGGTAGCTGTAATGTGAGTCCGCCACTGCGTGAGCGTTCTGCTCTGGCTTGGAATTGAAGTGCCTTGCGGAGCGAGAGCAGCTCTAGCCAGCTACACGGAGCCGCTCTCATGCCCGGCGCTGGTTTAAAATCATTACTATCTTTACCTCTAATTTTTACATAGGCCTATATTTTAGTCGTCGTCGTCGTCATTTTCCTAACAAGCATTAAGGGGAGAGGATGGTATTTTTTGGTGAAAAATGAGTAAATTAAAAAAAAAATTCTCTGTGCTATGTACGGAATGCATAGCATAACATTTCGTGGGTATTTGTGCCCTTATCGGATGTTGAGTCGCCATTTTTTAACTTCCTGCGTTATGGATTTTTAAATCACTCGTCCACTTTTATTGTTGTTTCCGGTAAATTAAATTTTCAAAAAAAAAAAAATTCTTTAAAATACTCTTTGATATGTATGGAATGCATTGCACAACATTTTGTGGGTATTTGTGTCCTTATCGGATGTTGAGACGTAATTTTTATACTTCCTGCTCTATGGATTTTTAAATCACACGCCCACTTTTATCGGTTTCCAGTAACTTCATTTTTTTTTGCTACATTGCCAGACAAAAATGGATATAATTTCTGAACTATTAAAGATACATGCATGAAATTTAGAACACACATTCTTTAGACTATTAGGAAACGTTTCTCTGTAACAGAATTTTGTTAATTGATTTCATTTGAAAAATACGTCCGTTTGTTTGCAAGAAAGGAAATCAGAAAATTGTTATTAAATTTAATTGTTTATTTTACAAACGTAGGGACTAATATCAAAAATCTGTTACAGACTGTTTGTAGAACATGCTTTTGCAAATACATTGCAAAAAAGTTTGAATCTATCTTTAAAAACGGTTTAGATATATCGGTTGTTATGTTTTATTTAACGACGCTCGCAACTGCAGAGGTTATATCAGTGTCGCCACATGTGCCGGAATTTTGTCCCGCAGGAGTTCTTTTACATGCCAGTAAATCTACTGACATGAGCCTGTCGCATTTAAGCACACTTAAATGCCATCGACCTGGCCCGGGATCGAACCCGCAACCTTGGGCATAGAAGGCCAGCGCTATACCAACTCGCCAACCAGGTCGACTAGATATATCGGTTTTAGTACAATCCTGCAATGGATATATTTTTTTTTTTAAATTTGGGCCCCCAAATAATTTTTTTTTTTTTCAAAATATTTATCTTTGGTTGAGTTCCTACAGCTATGAGCTCTCTAAATACAAAAAATTAATATTTTATACCAAATAGGAAAAAGATTTTAAATAATGCCATCCTCTCCCCTTAAGCCGAGTGGCCTGTTACGGTCTCATCTCTTCTTCGGATGACCTAGAGATCTTTTGCCATGCGGATGGTAACGAAACAGTGCTTTTGGAATTCTGCATCGATCCATTCGTTCGAGATGATCCTTCCACTGAAGTTGATATTTGCTGATGAACTGCATAATGGGTTCTATTTGAAGTTCTTGCATTATGTCCTCATTTATTTTATGATCCTAAAAGTGTCGTCATCATTATAATCCATCTTTGTCATCCGAGGCTTCTGTTGAGACTTGAAAGCAATGTGAAAATGACTCTCAATGGGTTGCTAGCCCAGAGAGGTACAATTGGTGGGGTTCCCACCTACGCAGCATTTCCTCTGCATATGACATTTCAGTTATATCGCTGATACTCGGTCCCCAGAGCCTCGTTCGTTCAAAACGGGTTGCACCACGTCAAGGTGAGGATGGGATTTGGGTAGGAGAGGTTGTAGATGGAATGCACATCACTACCTTTTAGCAACCCCTATATTTTAGTGTTTGTGTAAAAGTTTCACGCTACCGAAAGAGTGGAAGCTGCAATGAATAGCGCAGCTATCAAAATGCGAGCGTGGAAAGATAAAATGTATGTACTACTGTGAACCATTATTCATAGGCGTTGTATCAATTACGATATTAATATAAGGTCGGTGGAAATGTCACTTAAGGGGTTACGTACAGCTTACAGCCGTAAAAGTTGGGAAATATTCAACATTTTTTCCTCCATTACTGTATCTTGTACAATAATGAAAATTAGTATGTGTAAAACACTGTCTTTCTGCTATATGAAAAAAAAAATCTTTAAGATTAAGAAAAATTATTTATTCAAAATTCAGTTCACTGAGCAGTGATAAAGCGTTTCCCACATAAGCTTAACTAAATAACAATCCAATATTTTGTGATGAAAACTGTTTGTGTGTATTTATGCATGTCATATCTACAACATGATGCAAGATCACTTCTCTACCTTTGGTAGATTGTCTGATAAAAAATAAATTCATTTAATAAATGGTCAAATATCAGTATTTTCTTATAACACAAAATAAAAACAATATTGTTTATTAAGGAATGTAGTTGAAAGAGCATGATATTGTAAACATGAGTTTTAAGAATAAAATAAAAGTGAGAGAACATGAAAAGTTAAAAAGTTTATTAGTAGACTTCGTTGAATTGCCACACGCAGCATGCAATCAGGTTGCCGATGTACGGTAGTATAGAAGAGGTGAGCGACCGCCCGGTCTCGTAGCACAAGCAGTTCATGTTAAGAGATGTGACCGGTCCAAATAGATAAAGCAGCTACAGCTAATGTATATCTATGTAAGCACTTTTTTGCATTACTGTGGTTGGAATAGTCAAAGCTTAACATTTGTTCAGTGCAGACAAGAATTCAATCAAACATACTACAATGAGAGTGTTGCTGTTCCAAACAATTGCCCCTGGAATACCCTTACCTCCGCAGCCAGTCTTGACCCGTTGGAAAACGTGGTTGGATGCTGTTAATTATTATGCAGAATATTATGGCAAAATAATGGAGTTAATTGATGCATTGAATAGCACAGACAGTACCGCTGTTGCAGCTGTAAAATCATTGCCTTCTGAACAGCTATTGGAAGATATTCTGTTCATTGATTCTAATTTTAAAATCGTGTCCAAAAGCATCATCCTGTTAGAAACTTCTAAACTACAACTCTCAGAAGTTCTTAATATAGTGGATAAAATATCACAAACCGTTATCCAAAATAACAATTCACTAATTTCAGATAAAGTGAAATGTAAGTTGAGAAACATTATTGCTAAAAATTCTGCCTATTCACAAATTCGTATTATAAATGATGTACCATCAGGTCACGACAAAACGTCTGAAGTTGGTGCACTAAAAAGTAGTGATTTCCCGTTCTTCGAATATGCACCTATTACATCGTGTGATGTTGAACGTACATTTTCCCAATATAAAAATTGTTAGAGTGACCATCGGAGGAGGTTCACTTTGCAGTCGCTCAAAATGTACGTAACTCTTCACTGCAATGCATATATTCAAGGATGATGTGAGTATAATTGCATTAAATTTTAAGAGTTAATATATCTCACTACAAAATAATTGTGTATTTACATGTTTAGACATTTCCTACTTCAATGATCATTCATTATATTTCTTGAATGCAGGATACAGTTTTTATTGTAACCGCAGTATACTACTCAGTGTTTACATCACAGGCATACTCCATCCGTTGCACGTCCCCTTCTCATACAGTCTATATCGCGTGCGTAGTAAACCTTACGATTCTCGTGGCAATTCCACGAAGTCTATTTATAAGTTATGAGGGAAACGCTTCATCACTCCACTGTAAATTGCCACCAGTTTGAATTTTGAAAAAATTATATGAATAATTTTCTAAATCGTGAAAGTATTTTTTCTTATAGCAGGACAGTGTTTTACACACACAAATTTTCATTATTATACAAGATACAGTAATGGAGAAAAAATGTTGAATTTTTTTCAATAAATTTACTGCTCTAAGCTGTACCTAACCCCTTAAGGAATTCTCAATGCTTTCCAGATAATCGAACAGGTATTTTTTTCTACATTATTAAGTTGTAGGATGTGATTTTATTTAATTGTCTCGATATCATTAAAAATTTTACGATTCCTTCAACTATTGTGCCATTCATAAATTAAACTTGTTCAACAGTGTTACGTTCAATTACGAATTTCTCCCCTTTATATAAAAAAGCAAAATGTGAAATTTATTACATTACCTCAGTCTAATGTTAGCTGCGAGATTTGTATTTCCAGCACAGCAAGTACGACGAGGGGAGCAGAAACTTGAAACTAATGGCATGAAACGGGATAACTGAGTGTAAGTTGAGTCAGTTGATAATGCCTCAATTCTCTGCCCTAAGTAGCTGCGACAAATTCTCTGTTAATACTAAGCTAGGTTCGTAATACGAAATGGCTGACTGTAAGATACGAGAGATAAGAAAATGGAGCTGAAGACGGGACTACTCCAGACTTTGATTACGACATGTTGGAGAAGAGGGACGGTTGTTGCCATTAAAAGCTATTTTGGGGATTAGATAGGCATTTACAGAGTTCTGTAACGATGCTTGGACATCTGCAGTAGTTACCATATAAAACAAAAACAATATCTCAAAGGTTCTCTGCAAAAACGAGGTACCTCCACGTTTACAAAGTTGTTGAAAACAACAAAAGTTATTATAAAAAAAATCAAATTTTAACTCAGCTTCTTTTTTTATTTTTCAGAAAATGCCCTAGGTACCTAGAAGTTTCATTTTAGCGCCAATTCATTTATTATAATCAGCAATTTAGAGCATACATGGGCACAATTTTCGGTTACGAGAGGCGCTCGATTTGAAATAATTTGTTTACTAGGAGAGGAGACTGCAGAGTAGGATAGGAAATATAAACTGCTGTGACCTGCTTCACCTTATCGTAATCGCTAAGGCGGTCAGTGGCGAACTATTAGGAAAGCGCTTGGTTAACGTGAGACTCTCGAAAATTTTATTCAATTTGGCAAATTAATTCAGCATCTTTAATCATAAACCTTTTTACTGTTTCTCCATAGCTGAATTGATTTAAATCACAGGCGAGAAATTGCGTAACTAGCCAATAATATTCCATCACGTTGTCTACGTTTATTTTCTTGAATATTCTGACGTTTATCAAGATTACTTAATAGATTTGCACGTTCTCGACCTAAAATAAATTCAAAAAAATCATATTTCGTTTTCTGCGCACATTTAATATTTTTTTATAAATGTCTTTTGGAAATAATACGTACAAACAACATTTAATTCCTCGTACCTTTTAATGCAGCGTGTTTAAGGTATAATGTCGTATTTAGTATACCATGCAAATATTAAGATCATAGATCTTCGAAATAGTACGAAAAGTAACATTTAATTTGTCTTACCTTCTAATTCAGCATGTTCTTTATGACATAAGGAATAATGTCGTTGTATATTAAACTTATTAATGCCTAATAGGATTTTCGAGCATAACATACATCGTATGTTCTCCCCTTCTAAACAGCAAAAAAACTCTTCCTCCCATTTCTCATGAAATAATCGCTTTGTAACGCGTACACACTGCTTTAATAATGCCATTATACCACCACTGATATTGTTTATGAAACTGATATAGAACCTGCCCACGCCTAGGATCTACGTGAGAGAAGAACGGGGACTGTGAAGATAGTTATACATGATCATGAAATTAGAAATAGTGAACAAATTAATATTGCATACTGTAGATTACATAAAACTAGTACAAATTTTTCTATCATGGGGATGAAATTATATAATAAGCTTTCCAGTCAATATTATAAGTTACCAACCAATAGTTTCAAAGCTAGATTTTATAATTGGCTTCTAAATAATCCTTTCTATTCTGTAGATGAGTTTCTTAACATAAATTCACACGAAATTGTTTTTTAATAAATAAAGTTATTTAGATTAGTTACAATTATTTTTCTGTTTCGGAGTTTTTCAACACAAATTTGTATGAAATTGTATTTTAATAAATAAGTTTAATTGCAATTTAGTTAGTTTTCTTCAATTTAAAAGTTTCTAATTATTTTATGTTTTCATTGTATTACTTAAATTTTACTGCTTCTATTATTAGTGTTTTTTAAAATGTATTTATATGTTTTTTCAATGTATTCTGACGAAGCCTAAAACTCTATGTCTAATTGCCAAATAAACTGAATTGAATTCAATTGATGTCACTCAGAGCGATAAGCTCTGTGAAGGTCAGTGAGGCACAATTTCTCAAGTGAGGCACGATGCCCAAGTATGATTTAGAGGGATAAATTATAAACAAATAATTGAGCTACCACCTTTTTTCTGCTATAAAATTGGATATGATTAGTCACATTTTGCATTGAACACACATTTACTGTGCGAATATCATAAACTACAACACAGGACGTCAGATGCATATACATATATACAGAGTAAATGTCATTAAATTCAGGGAGTTATCCTCTAAGATATTTCAAACAAAAAAAGTTTAATAAAATTAGCATACCGCTACTTTTCCAAAATTGTTCAGATATTTCCTTAATTTACAATAAATCCATGCACCCAAATTAATTCGAATTTGTTGGATGCCTTTTTTGACTCATTCTAATTAACACTAAAATTATGCTGAAAATTGTTTTTTTCTATCTATAAGGGTCCATAATCATTTTTTTTTTTTTAATATTGGGGGAAGTTGCAGTCATAATAGAAGCGTTAATGTTGCTTAAAGGAATTTCACAGATTTATTACAGATGTATTTAAGACCTTGTAGAAAATAACATTATTTAGTAACAGTGTCTTATTTTTTCTTCTTGGAGCCAAATTTGTAACTTTTAAAAGTGTGGTTACTATGTTGAAGTGTATGTGTTGTAGCGGATGCTTGATTTCTTATGTATGTGAGTCATAGTTATGGGAGGCTTGATGTCGTCGCAATGTCTTAATTATAGTTTGATTGTTTTTCTGTGACTATTGTGTATTAATTAATGATGTGTGGTACGGAAGCTGCATACTTGTGTTATAGAGAACGGCTTTTAAGAAATGTTACGTATGTGTGTAGTAACTGATTTTTGAATGTATGTAATTGATGCCTGATGTTTGCTTTGCAATCGCAATATCTAGATTACGGATTGTTTATGTTTTGTTTACATTGTGTAAGATAATTTATTTTTTCTTTTTCATTTGTCTTTATGCTTATTTTTTTTGTGTAAAATTATAGCCCCAGCATACATATGTAAAATAGGGCTACCCCTCATTGGAGGTACAATAATAATAATAATAATAATAATAATAATAATAATAATAATAATAATAATAATAATAATAGAGGCGTTAAAAATTTGCGTTAGTGTAGGTAAAATCATACGCCTATGCAAGATTTTGTTTACTAGAATAATGCTAATTTTATATACGCCAGTCGCTTTGGATTTAATCCGTCTCAATGCTGAAAAGACGTCTTCAGGAGTAATATAAGTGAAATGGAATTTTCTCTAGTTGGACTTATGTAATTTTCCAGTTCACTTATTGTATTCTGTGTTGTAGTTGAGTCGTTAGAAATAAAAGTTACAGATGCGAAGTGGTCATTCAATCGGTCTAGAGAGATAGAAATTGTTTCTACCTGCTCTTTTGTATTCCCTACTCCCATTGTTCTGAGGTTTTGTCACATGACGGCTGACGTAGTGCTTGGTGAAATGATAAGATACTAATGTTTTTTATTTTGTTTTTTCCCGATTCCATATATTCTCAGTTTTTCTAGTTTTAGTTACTATTTCTTCCATTTTTTTAATCGTAGTTTTCTAAGATCTTATTACCTCTTTTTGCTATTTTATTCAATCTTTTTATTTATTTCTGTTGGTTTTTATTTCACACATTTCCTCTATTCGTTGTCCCTTCTCAGATTATCAATTTTAATATAGTACATTATCCAACAAGCCTATAATGGTAGTAATTAAGACGCGAGCATGTTTATGAAACGAGCGCAAACGAGTTTCATAATTTTCATACGAGCGTCTTAATTACCATTATAGGCAAGTTTCATACGACTTTTTATGCTCGACCATATTTCTAACTTGAAATTATTCATAACTATTCATGTTATTGTTATGTGAGTGCAATAGCCTACCTCATGAATTGTGAGATGTGCGCAGACGCGAAAGTATTGATTTTTTCAGGGAAACGAATGTCGATGACTTTGATATAATCTAGAGAGTAAGATAAACATTAGTCTTGATATAACCTTGAAATTGAATTCGACATTGAAAAACGAGATGACAAATTGAATTTATTTGAATGTTATTTACAATTAACGCTAATATAGTAACAGAACATAACCTTCTGCGACAGTATTGGATTTCCAGCCTCCGTGACCTTTCGATAGTTGTCTTTCGATTGCATATCCGAGAATAATCGAAAACCTGAACTTTAATGAATAGGTGTACTTTAATTACATGCATTAAAGGACTGCTACCAGGTGTATAATTACTACATTTCGGCATGGTCCAGCATAAATTTCTTTTTTTACATTTTTAATTAGCTGCATACATCTTTATTCGACTCTTTACTAAGTTTCATCGTTTAATTTTATTTCTTTCCCCGATCTCCCTTTATCGTTTCATTCTCCTTTGCTTTTATTTCAGATGTTAGCTGAATGCAACCTATAAACATTTCAGAAGTTCTCTCCGTTTCCACTTCTCATTGGATTGCTACATACACGGTACGGCGTCACATTTGCGGGAAGCCAGCTGTACAGTGCACTGCAGACTATTCACATGAATAAAGCAGCCGGCGGACTGCATCGTCTTACTTCTTAGAGAAATCCAATCACAGGCTCGTGTATAAAGCGTCCGTTTCATAATCTCATCCGGTTGCCACAACTGCGCGCGATGTTCACTTTTTCCAATACAGCGAAAAGTTTGATGCGCCAAAAAAGGGGAAATATGTTGCGCGAAATAAAATACTATTCAGTGGCGGCTCTTTCTACCAAGGGATTTAGCAATATTCCGAATTTCATTCAGAATGAATTAGCATTTTAATTGCGGTGATTGATGCATCCTAATAAGCCTTGTCCCATATTGGTATTTCCAATGCGTAATTTAATAGAAACATTAATTGTGTTTTTAAATTCATGATATTATTATTATTATTATTATTATTATTATTATTATTATTATTATTATTGCAAGGAGATGCACTATCACCTTTACTTTTTAACTTTGCTCTAAAGTATGCCATTAGGAAAGTCCAGGATAACAGAGAGGGTTTGGAATTGAAAGGGGTTACATCAGCTGCTTGTCTATGCGGATGACGTGAATGTGTTAGGAGAAAATCTACAAACGATTAGGGAAAACACGGGAATTTTACTGGAAGCAAGTAGAGAGATAGGTTTGGAAGTAAATCCCGAAAAGACAAAGTATATGAATATTGTCCGAAATGGAAATATAAAAATTGGAAATTTATCTTTTGAAGAGGTGGGAGCAAGAGTAACAAATATAATGATACTCGGGAGGAAATTAAACACAGAATAAATATGGGAAATGCCTGTTATTATTCGGTTGAGAAGTTTTTATCATCCAGTCTGCTGTCAAAAAATCTGAAAATTAGAATTTATAAAACAATTATATAACCGGTTGTTCTTTATGGTTGTGAAACTTGGACTTTCACTCTGAGAGAGGAAAATAGGTTAAGACTGTCTGAGAATAAGGTGCTTAGGAAAATATTTGGGGCTAAGAGGGATGAAGTTACAGGAGAATAGAGAAAGTTACACAACACAGAACTGCACGCATTGTATTCTTCACCTGACATAATTAGGAACATTAAATCCAGACGTTTGAGATGGGCAGGGCACGTAGCACGTATGGGCGAATCCAGAAATCCATATAGAGTGTTAGTTGGGAGGCTGGAGGGAAAAAGACCTTTAGGGAGGCCGAGACGTAGATGGGGAGATAATATTAAAATGGATTTGAGGGAGGTGGGATATGATGATAGAGACTGGATTAATCTTGCTCAGGATAGGGACCAATGACAGGCTTATATGAGGGCGGCAATGAACCTCCGGGTTCCTTAAAAGCCAGTAAGTAAGTAAGTAATGGAAAGAAAAAAAGATTTTATTCTCAACAAAAATATATTTAGAGGCATAAACAAAGGATAGTTACTGGCGTCTGCCTTAGAATATAGAACATTATTATTATTATTATTATTATTATTATTATTATTATTATTATTATTATTATCATTATTATTATTATTATTATTTAGTCAACTATACGACGACAACTTTGAACCTCATAAGCGACATTAATAAGACATTACTAATGACGCAACTAAGCCAGGGGATAAATGGATAGGGTGCCAGTTCCTTTTCTCATCCATTGCACAGGCCTACAGTACATCGCTGACTAGTAACATATTAGCCTACATCAATCAGACTTCGAAGTACACAAACCTATTGTTCTTCCTCTGACACATATTGTCAAGTGCGATGTACTGCCTGATAATATTCAGGGTAATTCACGAGGATTTACCGCCACTTACGGAGCTTATTTCCGAAAGCATTCTGAGCTAAAATGTCATACTTTAACATTTGTCATAATTTCGATATTTTCAGAATTACACTAATTTGAAGTTTTTTTGTAAATTACCATTATTCTTGAATTTTAAGGGTAAAAGAATATTACAGATAAAGAATCATTTCTTTAGTTGGCTAGTATTCTGAAAGAGTAATGGAACGGAGAAAAATTCTCTCCGGCGCCGGGATTTGAATCCGGGTTTTCAGCTCTACGTGCTGATGCTTTATCCACTAAGCCAAACCGGATGCCTACCCCGGCGTCGGACAGAACCGTCTCAGTTTAAGTTCCAACTCTTGGGTTCCCTCTAGTGGCCGCCCTCTGCACTACGTCATAGATGTCTATGAACGTAGGCCTGAAGTCCACACATGCGCTGAGGTGCACTCGTTATGAGTGACTAGTTGGCCGTGATTTAAGATGGCGCTCATTCCGTCGGATCCCGGCCAACTAGTCACTCATAACGAGTGCACCTCAGCACATGTGTGGACTTCAGTCCTACGTTCATAGTCATCTATGACGTAGTGCAGAGGGTGGCCACTAGAGGGAACCCAAGAGTTGGAACTTATACTGAGACGCCGGGGTGGGTATCTGGTGTGGCTTAGTGGATAAAGCATCAGCACGTAGAGCTGAAAACCCGGGTTCAAATCCCGGCGCCGGAGAGAATTTTTCTCCGTTGCATTACTCTTTCATCGTATGATGACGCAGAATATCTGCATGGAAATATCATATGTACTTCGGTACATTAAAATAATATATAGTATTCTGAAGCTAAAAATGTGTTGTGAATTCCATAGTTGCTTCGTACAAATGTTTTTTGTTTGTTTTTTTTATTTATTTTTCGATTTTTAACTACACAATCACAATTTTTACGCATTTATCACAACGATTGTTACAAATCACGCCACTCTTGTAAATTCTTTAACACTGTACATTACTTACTTACTTACAAATGGCTTTTAAGTAACCCGCAGGTTCATTGCCGCCCTCACATAAGCCCACGATCGGTCCCTATCCTGTGCAAGATTAATCCAGTCTCTATTATCACATCCCACCTCCCTCCAATCAATTTTAATATCATCCTCCCATCTACGTCTCGGCCTCCCTAAAGGTCTTTTTCCCTCCGTTTGTTTGTTTACGTTTAATGTTCAATACTTTTTCCTTTCAGTTGAGTCTAATCATCAATTGAGAATGGATGTCTACACTTTTTCCGAGTCAGCCGACATGATAATTTGTTATGGGGAGGCTTGAGATGCGGAAGAAGAGCTCTCCACATGTACCAACAACAGTTTAAAAACAGAAATCACCCTCACCATACAATGTTTGCTCGACTTTATCAGCGCCTTCGAGACGATGGGTCTCTTCGTCCCGGCGCATTGGTGGAAGACCGCGTAGACATCCATTCTCAATTGATTATTACTGAGGAGCGGATTCCTATGTAATTAAATATTCTTTTTGCGTGTGATAAAACACAATTAACAAAGTTAAAAATCCCGAACATGAAGTTTCAAGTTTAAAACGCGAATTTTATTTCACATAAAGACACATATTTCCCCCCAAAAAAATGAAAAATACATATTTTCAGGAAATATATTATAAACACACAAATCTTGGAGTTTTTTACTTAAATATTTTTTTACAAGAACTTCTAATATTTTAAAACTAAATCAATTATATCACTCTGAAGTACTTTATCTTTTTTTTTAAGAATTCTTGATTGCTTCGTGTTTCTAAGCACTGTGTGGTGTATCCGTGATCCATTTTCGTAATAGTATCGCATCAAGTTCTTAGAACTGCTAGGCAGCATAACAGTGTTATTATTAGAGAATAAATTAACATGGACAAGGAGGAGAGATCTTACAACACATAATTAGGAATGTTTATTGTTGCTGAAGATGATTTCATTCTACGCTTTGTTTGTGAAACACATAAGATAAGTGCTCGGGTATGAACATTATTTAATTTAAACAATCTCTCGCCTCTCGCTCAAGTCTATCAAGTAAGGCAATATATCTTGTGATTCCTTGTTATCGGGCTTCGTCAATCGATTTCCTTCAAGATATACTGAAAGATGGTTGTTTAAAAAACGATTTGGCTTTCCCATCAGCAAATGTAAGCTTTTTGTGTGACACCATAAAAAAACTCGAAACATCCAAAAACACGTTGTCTGAAACAGGGAGGTGCGTGCCGTGGAAATTAAACTAGACTCGCTACCAGGTTCAGAAGCGCAATTACTAACCGACAAATTCCAGAATGTGTTTGGGAAAAACAGTGAATATAAAAAAAAATGTATAAAGTTGCTCAAGTATTGGAGGATGTGCCTGTAGGTGAAATTGACGGTGTTTGTGTTTGTGACATTCCTCTCTTTAAATATGCACGTCTGACGTCCTGTGATGTGGAAAGATCGTTTTCACAGTATAAGTCGTTGTTCAGCGATAATCGGCATGCATTTGTGATGGAGAATTTGGAGATGACCTTTGTTGTTCACTGCAATTCTCGGCCAACTACTAGCACTCAAGTGTGGTTGGTGAGTACCTAATAACATTTGTTTTTTCCAAGCTAAGTAAGGTATTTTTGTCATAGGCCTATTAAAATATTTTTTTTTTATTTTCAGCAAATATTTTCGTACTTTTTAGCACATAAAAAATAAATATATTTAAAATTTTTAGCACATAAAAATCCGCTCCCTAATGATTACATTGAACTGAAAGGAAAATATATTGAAAATTAAACGTAAACAAACAACAACAACACTTCACGTCTCTTACAAACATCTCAACAAACAAACAGGGGTGCACACATTCGCATACAGTACATTGACGTGGGCCTACGCCCGCGCATAACATTTTCAACGATAACTTCGAAACGACGCGTCAAAAGACATAGGTTTTTAACAAAAAGGGTTCCTTATTGTTAGATCTATCACTCCTCACAGTTTGTCGCAGAAGTTTTGAATCACCCTGTATAAATGAATAACTGGTGTCGAGGAATAAAAATCCGTAAGTGTAAGTGTATTTTAGAGGCATTCCATTGTGAAAAATTCCTCATTGCCTCCTCTCTCTCTGGTTTGCTCTATATAACTCGTTGCTATGATACGAACGATAGGTGGCATTCATTGCCTGCTCGATTCGTTTGTAATTCCGAATTCCCTTAAAACTGAGCCAAACATACAACGGACTGTGCCTTTGAACCGACCTCAGCGACAATCCCCAGAACACTGATGCATTTTTACCATTGTTGGCTTCCCCAGCGGCTCTCTGCAGGCAATACCCCGCCTCCCACCGCATTCATATTTGGTTTCCAGCTGAGATTGAAATTCTCAGGTCGTAATAGCATGCGGTCTCTGTTCAAAAGCAGCACAGCACTGCCGACATATTTGCTTTGGCTTGCGATACCAATATCGCAAAAGTGAATGGCTTCTAGCTGAAATTCGGGTCATATTTCCTCAAATCCCTTTCCATAAGTTGAAGGATCTTTAAAAGAGTTCATTCAGGAAAAAGAAGAAGAGAGTCATATGACTGTGAATAGGAGGACAAATATTTGCGATATAGTGCTGGTTCTTATTCTAGTTTATATTGCGAACTCTTTAAGGGAAAAAATACAATATGCTTAGAGAAAGCTGAAACGAAAGAAAGTGCGTCATAAATATTTTAGTCAGTGATGAAAAAAATAAACAGCGAATGAAGGAACGATATCACTGAAATAGTACATATTTCCCAGCGATACGTTTTTCCTGTTTCGCAATAATTTAGTTTATATGAGGAGTAGGGCTGGGGACGGAGCGGTTCGGTTCGGAACAGTTACTGTGACGTCATTACTCGGTTGAACCGAGTACAAATTTGTGGCGGCGGCAGATTTAAAATTTAGATAGAGTGAGTCGATTTCAGAACGTACTTTGAAAGTGAAACCAAGTGTGTTTTAAAAGCGTTGTAGTAAAGCGCTTTCGCTTTGCCAATTGACGAGAAAAAAAAGTGCTTCTCTTCATTGCAAAATGGCGGTTGCAAATTTCATTTGCGTGATTACAACTATTTGCAGAGTTATTTTGTATGAAAGGCCTATTTAACTTTCATTACAGACGAAATAAAATTGATAAAATAATTTATAATACTATCGGCTAATAAATTAACATGTGAAGTAAACGTTAAACGCTAAGTAAAAAAGAAGATAGAAAGAAACGGGCTCCATGAAGCGCTGCCTAAAACACTTAAAAATAACACACAGAACTATTTACTATTACGGAAAGTGGATAAAGTAATCAATAAAACGTGGAATCTTAAACTGAAGAAGAACATAATGATTATTTATTATATAACATTACTAGCCTTCAATACAACCATGTTCTCTTTGGTGAAGAGTAATATTATTGGTAAATTAAAGTAATTAGGTAACATAATTCGTAGAAATAAATACAAATATAATGATGACTAATGAGGTAACACAAATCCAATAAACACAAATAGAAGAAAAATATAAGGCACTTCCTTTTTTAACATATTTTAATATTAATCAAACACTCTAATATGATGATGATAATGATGATGGTAATAATAATAAAATAATAATAATAATAATTATTATTATTATTATTATTATTATTATTATTATTATGTACAGTAATATGTTCAGACTGTCAATGTTCATTAGGCCCACTTGACAGGTCATATAATAGGATGATCTCCTCTTTAATACTAGAGACCTTTCAGCCCGCCTTGGGGATAAGGAAATAATTTGTCCTGCAGCAGAAAATATTTAAATACAACAGTTCCTACGTTGTTGTCTGCTAGAATTAAGTAAAACACGTGAACTCTGTTTGAACGTTTGAACTGACCGGTAACGTCTACGGTTAACTGAGTAACTTCGGTGCTCCGCTGCCAAGCACATAAACTGATAGAACCGAGTAACTCAACAGTTCTACCCGCTCCGTCCCCAGCTCTAATGAGGAGCATAAGATCAAAGTTAGACAACTCCATTTTTTGCGATTTCGAGATATTGATGGTTTCTCATAGAATTTTGTGTGCTGAATGCGATTCTAGAACTGTTTAGGGTCAACAACGGACAGAACAGAGCGAAAATAGCACTTAATTGTGCGCTTTAGAATCAAAATGTAGACAATTCCACTTTGGCTTGGTTTCGAATTAGGACAACATTATCAGTAGCCAATGAGAGGGCCACATTCGTACCATCTTTTCCCATCACGCATCGCGAATCCAACATGGCTGATTGTTTATATAATCGGTTTGTGGATGAATAAGTACTGTTTTACGTAAAGTTGCTTTGAAACCGAGTTAGAAGAGACTTAGATTCAAAAGTAGACAATTTCACTTTAAATATGGCTTCGTTTGGTTTCAAAAACAGACAACTCCACTTTAAATGTGGTTTCATTTGGTTTCAAAAACAGACAAGTCCATGTTTCAAAGGTGGACAATTCCACTTTTTAAACTTAAGGGGAGAGGATGGTATTCTTTAAAACATTTTTCCTATTTGGTGTAAAATATTATTTTTTTGTATGTAGAGAGCTCATAGCTGTGGTAACTCAACCAAATAAATATATTTAAAAAAAATATTTGGGGGCCCAAATTTGAAAAAAAAAATATATACCCAATGCAGGATTGTACTAAAACCGATATATCTAAACCGTTTTTAAAGATAGATTGAAACAGTTTTTTGCAATGTATTTGCAAAAGCTTGTTCTACAAACTGTCTGTAACAGAATTTTGATATTAGTCTCTACGTTTGTAAAATAAACAATTAAAATGTAATAACAATTTTCTGATTTCCTTTCTTGCAAACAAACGGACGTATTTCTAAAATGAAATCAATTAACAAAATTCTGTTACAGACAAAGGTTTCCTAATAGTCTAAAGAATGTGTGTCCTAAATTTCATGCATGTATCTTTAATAGTTCAGAAATTATATCCATTTTTGTCTGGCAATGTAGCAAAAAAAAAAAAAAAATGAAGTTACTGGAAACCGATAAAAGGGGGCGAGTGATTTAAAAATCCATAGCGCAGGAAGTTTAAAATTGGAGTCTCAACATCCGATAAGGGCACAAATACCCAAAAAATGTTATGCTATGCATTCCACACATAGCACAGAGTATATTAAAGATTTTTTTTTAATTCTCATTTTTCACCAAAAAATACCGTCCTCCCCCTTAAATTTCGACCTGCATATTAATTTTAATCACATTTTGAGACTGAAATAATATTTGTATGACTCAGGAGAATGTGTAAAAAAAATGTACGTATAACGGTGACATTGGTTGCCAAGGATCTAGTTTTTCGCATCTCCTGTAAAAAAATAAAAAGTGGAGTTGTCCAACTTTCATACCAAGCTCCTCACATTATAAGCATGGAGATATATTCTATGGACATACGTCATTTTTGTTGCTTAAAAGGATTTCTGAGAATATATTATTTCCCTACAACTACTCCAGACAATGTAATTCGCACAAATATGCAGTCTCTTTAATTTGCGCTTATTCAACCTGTGCTTTTATTAATTTTAAAAAGTAATAAACCAACAGTGTTATTACATATGGTAAAAAAACTCTATTCCCTGTGGTTCTAAGAATTTGTCTTCGCAAAACTAATATCCAATTACTCCATTCGAACGCATTGAATAATTATGCACTTCCCGTAAACGCATATTAACAGACTTCACAAATATCAATCTGCAAGTTAATTGGGCAATATGTAGCGATTCCGTAGCCAGATTCGACGGAAGGCGTGTTAACAGCTGTCCCAACTCCGCCTACCAATTAGATGACCCGCCGCACAATTTAATCCGAGGAATTGTCAAATTATCACAGCATTCGACAGTTCCATTGCTTTGGTTCGCATTTGTATGTATTAAAATGTCATCACATGTCATGTTAACTCAATAACCATGACAATAAAATTCCACAACCATATGAGGTCGCAATAGAGCATTGCTCCCAATTCAGTGAACAATATTAATTTGGCAATGGTATTTTAAAAATCTAGGTACCAGTTATTCAACATTGAAATAGCTGCACTGTACCGTGTTCAATAAACTTACACCTCATCATCCTCATACGGCGTCGTCACCGTCACCGTCTTTGTCGTGGTCATAATAATCATTATCAACACTTTCGTCAACATCAGTGCTAAGATATCATGATGACTATTACACTTTAACTACGTCGTACTACTTTTGACCAATAAAACGGTACGAAATGACGTGTTTCAACCAATCATGTCTGTTTATCGCTACAATTTTATCCTTCCGTAGCATTTGTTCGTTTTCATCATTTCCCTAGATTTGTTTCTCTGTTTACCAACATTTCAAACTGCAAATTCTTTACGATACTATAAAACATGCTTTGCGATCGACATTTGTTTACCGCATAAATAGTCAACTGAAAATGGCGGCTCCGTTCAAACGTTCTGGTAAAGCTAACATTAGTGAAATAGAATTTTAGTAAGTCATTTCATATTTTATTGTATTAGATTACTGTATTTCTTCTAATCTTTATATACTTTCTTCTGATCGTGTAATAGTCAGCTAAATACCACTCAAGTTTTGATTTTCTCTAGATAAATCAAAACCTCTAGTGAGAATTCTGTTGACTATTTCGTTTATGTGATATCATTCCATTTTCGGCCAATGAAGTGTAATGAAATTTTGAACTCCAACCAATCTCAGTTATATAGCCTATCGCGATAATATCTGCAGTCAATTTATCACTATCATTTTATCGTTATTTTGTTTATTCAGTGTCGCCAAATGTTTCCACGTAAATCGATGGGCATGAATCCATTGTACTAAATAAAGTGCGAAATCCTATTTCCACATTTACATCTTCATCTTCTAATTCCATGTCCATTGTATCTAAAGACAATGTCACTCCTTCATAATAATTATTCATTTAATTAATGTATTAATCAGGTTGTTTGTAATTATAATATAAAATGTTTAATTTAATTATGATTTCAGCTGATAATGAAAACGTATTTCTGTTATAATAACAAGAGAAAATCGCTGTACACGTAATTAGGCCTACATTTTTAAACCTGTATTTCGCTTTTCTCAATTGGCATTACTGAATAACATTCAATTTCTTTATTGCAGTAATCGATATTCATCTATTTCAACTTCACAATGTCTGAATAGGTTAAGTATTCGTTAATATACAATTTTTAACATTTTGTGATCGAATTTTAGGGATATATTATTTACGTTTTTATTTTATTCACGAAATAGTCCTAATAAATGCCACTCGAGGTCTGAGATTTCCCAAATAAATCCACGAGCTTCGCTCAGGCCTCTTGTGAAATAACTATTGGTAATTATTTTAAAAATTCTCACTATTTTTTTTTAATTTGCGATGTTTTGTGTTAAAAATCAAACTACAAATTCACATTAACTTTGCCCTAATTTTCGGATAAAAGTAATGGGTAATCATTGATATGAAGTTAACAAATATTAATAAGATTAACAGGTAAGTAAGGTAACAGTGATGAATGGTATTCAAAACCTTTTTCGTCAAATTGCAACATTTATTTTACATCATATCATATCATCAAGCATATCACCAAACTGCAACACACACCATTCGTTCTTCATAATTGTCCTTCAGTTGAATCGAAAAATCGAAAAAAGAGAGGAGTATTGGGAGGACAAATTTAAAAGCTACTCAAAATGCGTCCTTGCAAGGGGTCGGGGGGCGGTAATAAACTAAATATGTGAGCTCCAAGCCTGTTGGCCACTAGTCTCACTCCGGCTTGCGCTTCTCCACTGAAGGATTTCTAGTAAATTTTGAAGGGGAAAGCCGAAAATGGACGTAACCTCTTAGGTACCACATACGTGAGGGGGACGTAATGTGATCAAAATGATCACGGGACGGGATGAGGAGGCGATGGCTGGTGAAGATCTGCACATTGATATGAACTGTGTCATTTCGCAGTGCAGGAGGAGTCGAGAAGACTCTGTCGTCTGTTGTTCGATGACAAGGCAGGTGAAGACCGCCAGGAGAGACGCCGTGAATTCTGAATCTGCACATTGAAAGGTTGCCTGTCCTTTCGCATTGCAAATGTATTTCATTATTTTATAGACTCTGAACTAGGCCATTAAGTTGTTCGTTAGAAAAAAGGGGAACTTATGGGGAAGGGCCGTTACAACTATATTATATTAAATTGAGAGAAAAATCTTTCACTGTAGCATGTGATACGGGTAACAGGGTAACAGAAAATAATGAAGGGAATTAAAATATATATATGTGGTAAGGCTCGCCTTTTGCTTTTAATGCTAACTGTTCTGTTACAATATCAGATTTGATATTGTTAATATATGGCTTAACTGTTCAACAAAGCAACAAAGAAGCAAATCAAAACTTGAATTAAACATTCACGATTGTTTTATCTGTAAAGTGATGAGTCCCTTTTTTTTAAAGTTGAAACAAATCTATAAAAAATTCAACATGGGCTTAAATTCTTACATAACATTAATCTAATTCTTGCATTGTCGTTTGTAACCACGGGTGTGCCTTGCGATCTTGCTACTTGGTCCACAGTCCTTAAAGGATGAAATTTCTTTATTGTAAGTCCATTTAAATTACACATCATCAAACCATATAAAATGTTTGTTTCTAATGACGATCTGAATATGTCCCTTATAAGGTTCATCCGACCAAATCTTCGCTCACACGATGTAGAATATTTTTAAGAAGATCGTGGCGTGGTTTTAAGCTTCTTCAGTGACGACAGGGCTTTTGGACTAGATTTATGAATAGGAGAAGAAAGAAAGAAAGAAAGAAAGAAAGAAAGAAAGAAGGAAAGAAAGAAAGAAGGAAAGAAAGAAGGAAAGAAAAAAAGTAAAGAAAGAAAGAAGGAAGGAAAAAAAGTAAAGAAAGAAGGAAGGAAGGAAAGAAAGAAAGAAAGGAAAAAGGAAAGAAAGAAGGAAAGAAAGAAAGATAGAAAGAAAGAAAGAAGGAAAGAAAGAAATGAAGAAGGAAAGAAAGAAGGAAAGAAAGAAAGAAAGAAAGAAAGAAAGAAAGAAAGAAGGAAAGAAAGAAAGTAAGAAGGAAAGAAAGAAGGATAGATAGATAGATAGATAGATAGATAGATAGATAGATAGATAGATAGATAGATAGATAGATAGATAGATAGATAGATAGATAGATAGATAGACAGATAGATAGATAGAAAGAAAGAAATGAAGAAGGAAAGAAAGAATGAAAGAAAGAAAGGAAAGAAAGAAGGAAAGAAAGAAAGAAGGAAAGAAAGAAGGAAGGAAGGAAAGAAAGAAAGATAGAAAGAAGGAAAGAAATGAAGAAGGAAAGAAAGAAGGAAAGAAAGAAAGGAAGAAAGGAAAGAAAAAGGAAAGAAAGAAGGAAAGAAAGAAAGTAAAGAAAGAAAGAAGGAAGGAAACAGAGAAGGAAAGAAAGAAGGAAAGAAAGAAAGAAAGAAAGAAAGAAAGAAAGAAGGAAAGGAGAGTAAGAAAGAAAGAAGGGAA
This sequence comes from Periplaneta americana, assembly GCF_040183065.1. NCBI lineage: Eukaryota > Metazoa > Arthropoda > Insecta > Blattodea > Blattidae > Periplaneta > Periplaneta americana. Next base: position 117,411,728 of record NC_091129.1, read on the forward strand.
GAAAGAAGGAAAGAAAGAAAGAAGGAAAGAAAGAAAGAAGGAAAGAAAGAAAGAAGGAAAGAAAGAAGGAAAGAAAGAAAGAAAGAAAGATAGAAAGAAGGAAAGAAATGAAGAAGGAAAGAAAGAAGGAAAGAAAGAAAGAAAAAAAGAAAGAAAGAAGGAAAGAAAAAGGAAAGAAAGAAGGAAAGAAAGAAAGTAAAGAAAGAAAGAAGAAGGAAACAGAGAAGAAAAGAAAGAAGGAAAGAAAGAAAGAAAGAAAGAAGGAAAGAAAGAAAGGAGAGTAAGAAAGAAAGAAGAGAAGAAAGAAGGAAAGAAAAAAGAAGGAAAGAAAGAAAGAAAGAAAGAAAGAAAGAAAGAAAGAAAGAAAGAAAGAAAGAAAGAAAGAAAGGCCGAACCTTAGACGACAGTAGCAAAAACACAACTTCCATGGCGACCTGGAATCCAGAATTTCCTCCCTCCGATCTTCTAATCATGTTTAAAAATGATAAGTACGTTTTTCTCAATAGATTTCAGACAGCTGATTGAGCGGATGCTGCTATTAAGTAATAAGGAAAACTCATTTCGGCAGGGTTTGTTCTAGAATACCTTTGTGCCTAAGGGTGACTACAATAACCTGTGAGTGGCAAAGATGAAGGAGCTAACTGTCGAATATTACGCTGAAATGAAGTCTATCCCTCGGTTAGTAGAGAAACAAAAGGACCATTACGAGCTTGCGTACCACATGGTGAGATCCTCTGGATGCAGAGTTGGTTACGCCGCATTGTTTATCCGCAGTATTGTGCACAGGTGTAAATGCAGCGATTGTGTAGCGTGACAGGGTCTCGAACCTCAATGCTCAGGCTACGGAACGCAGAATGGGAGCTGTGACGTCTGAATTTAGTGAAGCGCTCTGTTTCATTGCTGATTACACAAGTAAAAATAGACAGGCAGTTATTTTAAGAAATGGAATGAGAAAATAGAACCAGGAGATCAAGTAATTATACATTTGAGTAATTCAAATTACTGTAGTAGCTGCTTGTCTATGCGGATGACGCGAATGTGTTAGGAGAAAATCCACAAACGATTAGGGAAAATAACGGAATTTTACTTGAAGCAAGTAAGGGTATAGGTTTGGAAGTAAATCCCGAAAAGACAAAGTTTATGATTATGTCTCGTGACGAGAACATTGTACGAAATAGAAATATAAAAATTGGAAATTTATCTTTTGAAGAGGTGGAGAAGTTCAAATATCTTGGAGCAAAAGTAACAGATATAAATGATACTCGGGAGGAAATTAAACACAGAATAAATATGGGAAATGCCTGTTATTATTCGGTTGAGAAGCTTTTATCATCCAGTCTGATGTTAAAAAATTTAGAATTTATAAAACAGTTATATTACCGGTTGTTCTTTATGGTTGTGAAACTTGGACTCTCACTTTGAAAGAGGAACATAGGTTAAGGGTGTTTGAGAATAAGGTGCTTAGGAAAATATTTGGGGCTAAGAGGGATGAAGTTAAAGGAGAATGGAGAAAGTTACACAACAAGAACTGCAAGCATTGTATTCTTCACCTGACATAATTAGGAACATTAAATCCAGACGTTTGAGATGGGCAGGGCATGTAGCACGTATGGGTGAATCCAGAAATGCATATAGAATGTTAGTTGGGAGGCCGGAGGGAAAAAGACCTTTAGGGAGGGCGAGACGTAGATGGGAAGATAATATTAAAATGGATTTGAGGGAGGTGGGATATGATGATAGAGACTGGATTAATCTTGCTCAGAATAGGGACCAATGGCGGGCTTATGTGAGGGCGGCAATGAATCTCCGGGTTCCTTAAAAGTCGGTAAGTAGTAACAATCACGAAAATCATAAACATTTCACGCAATTATGGAATTCGAAGACTCCCATGTTACTTTTGTGCGTTGTACTTGTATTTTATTTATTCATCTCTTATTTGTTTCTTTATTTTCATTATTTACTGACTTTCTACCGACTTGTTCAGTTGTACATCTTTTTTCCACTTATTTCCACAGACATTCTGGGCAAAAAATGTCATATAAACATGGGTCCCATTCTCAATATTTACAGAGTTACGTTTCGTTATTGGAACGCATTGCTGTGAACGCGTGATCTTGGTCAGCGTGCAGTCAGCAGCCAGCGCGAGCGCTACGGAAATCAAAGATAGCCGTATGCAGTTACGTAGAGCGACGAGTGCCGTTCACAAGCGTGCGGCCAAGTGTACTCAAGCGGATGGCGACATTTTTTAAAATGTGTTGTAAACTCTCCAAGACTGTAAATTAGGATGCAAAATTGAGCTGCAAATAATTAAGTCGGTGAAAGTGGTATGATTTGTAATAACTGTTGTGATAAGTGCGTAGGAATAATGTAATTTTCTAGTTAAAAATAGAAAAAGATGTCTGTACGAAGCAACTAAGGAGTTCACAGCACATTTTTAGCTTCATAATACTTGTTAATTAAAGAAACAAAACTTCTGAATGTTTCATTCTCTATTTGTATTATACTTTTACCGTCAAACTAAAGAAAAAACGTATTTTATAAACAAATTTAAATTAGTGTAACTCTGAAAATATTGGGAATAGGAACTATGTTTATATGATATTTTTTGCTCAGAATGTCTTCAGAAATAAGCTCCGTAAAGGACGGTAAATCCTCGTGAATCATTCTGTATATTTTTTTTGTGCTAATAATTTATTTTGTTTCTATATTTTCGTCGTTTCATAATCATCCATGTATCTTATAACTGATATTTATTTTACATTTTATTTCTTTCCTTCAGTTTTGTTTTTTTCATTCTTTATTTTTTATTTTCTGTCATATTTATTTCTTTTCAAGTCTCTTCTATTCTTTTGTTTTCTTCCATTCCTGCATTGGTTTATTCGTCTATTAATCTATTTCCTCATTAATTTTTGGTACAGTACAAGAGGTGAGACGTGACATGTGCGACAGGGGAAATGTTAAGGGATTAGAAAGACAGTTTGGAGCGCGAGGGCTGATGGTCGTTAATATTACACAAATCAGCCGACACGGACGTTCAACTCAGATTAAAATCCTATCCTTTCCCTTCTGACTCATTGGTGATACAGACGCGGCGTATGATAGGGTCACATGACAGTTCTTGCCTCTCCTACTGTAGGGGAGAAGTGGGTACAGTGAGACAGGGAGAACAGTGAGACATTTTTTATTAGATGGTAAATTTTGATGTTGAAATGCTTGTAACAGTGGAGTTGTATGTTGCATGAGCAAAGTAACAGTATTTTTATATTCGATTTGATTCTAGTTATAAAGGTGAGTGATGAAAAGATAATTAGTAATTTTTCACTCTAGAAGTAAAATTTTGGCTTGTGTTTAATGAAGGTTATATTGGATATAAAAATGAAATAGAAATATGAATGATTTGTTACCAAAAACCATGGTATTTGACGTTATGTTTAGCAAAGTTTCGTCTTTCTTGTTTTGATTTTGAAGTGATGGCGCCATTTTTAAACGAACTATGCGTAAGGGTACACTGAGACGTCTCACTATTCCCATGTACCAATGATTTGCAAAAACAAACTGTAATTATATTACATTTACCAGTAACTAACGTTAAAAATGAACATACTAATAACCAATTTAGGAACTATAGCTTAAAATAATGGATACATTACATTTTAATGGTTTCATAAATAAAAAATTATTCACAAAATTTAAGAATATGTTAAAAAATAATAAAGAATCAAATTAAACTATTATAGTTATAAGCTTTGTTGTCACCAAAAATTCATTTCATTTTTTCGCAAAAGTTTGAAATGTCATGGAAAGTTCAATTTTCCAAATGTTCCAGATGTTTAAATGATTTCGAAGCCAGACATCAAAATTACTCTAAATAAGCCTACAGAGCACGACAAGATAAAGAGACAGCAAGCTTTCCTTTCTTTTGAAATAAATGTAAATCATTTCAATGTCCGTTAATAGACACTGTGGTGTCTCACTGTACCCTCCTGAATGGGAACAGTGAGACATTTGCATTTTTTGACATACACGTATTGTATATTATGTTCTTTACAGCCTATATTAACATTTTTGTATATGTAGTATTGTACTCCATGTTTTAATGTATATTTCTATTGCACTTGATTTTAAAAATACTTGAATTATCACTTGCATAAGCCTACATATGTCTTAATATTTTGTGTCTCACTGTACCCACTACTCCCCTACCTATCCTCTTTCAGTACGACTCTCAGCAATACAATTTTCACTGCTATCTGTCAATTTCGTTACAATTCGTTACAGAAAATCTCTCGCTAGTCCCTAAATCCTCCATTCAAGTTGCCCAACTTAACGCAACCCCACAAGAGACCGTCTGCTCAATCAGGCAATATTCACACAAGGTATGCAAGCATCATTTACCTCTGATTGATGCTTTGTGATTTCCGTGTCGTGTAACAACGGTCTATCTGCCTCGTAAATCATCCGATAGAATCGATGGGGGCGGCGTTGGGCGTGGAACAGATCTAATCCGCTTGTCGCCTTGACAACGCTATTCTCTTGTCTTCGTTTTGAGTGTCTGTTGTAGAATAAATTGAGTGCAATGATTCTAGTTACGTTGAGAAAATGAAGTCTGCCTTCCTGGCTCTGATACATTATCTATAAAATTGTACGTACAGGGTGTCAGTGAAAGAATATGAATAGAGATGATGATGGACAGACTCGGAATGTGGTATTTCTTCCAAGTATGAAATAAGTCTCCACATCAGTGATGTTAAAGCCAGCGCATTTTTCTGACCTTGACGTCGTGCGCGGGCATTAAGCGCTAGGTATGCTAGGAGGAATAAGCAGCCTGTTGGATTAAGAAAACAGTGGTGCACAAACTTTAAACGGAACGTGAAATTTTATGTCGTTATTTTTATATGGCTTCTTTCTGTTTCTTATTTTCTATACTGTCTGTAAAACAAAAGTACTAACACCTATTTCTTAGCCTAATATTCCAGTTGTGTTTTAAACGTTAATAACATAATAAAGAGTAAAGAAGGAATATTCACACAAATTCCATAATAACTACAACTATACTGTACTAAGTGAATTAAACACATCATTAATAAAGAAAGTGTTATCCCAAAGAAAGACACTGAATATGACATGATAAGTTGAAATTGATATTGATGGTATCTTTATCCTTATAAATGTAATCAAAACCATATTATAGTACAAAGCAAAGTTGTCTAGGTATATGCTTTAACTGTAACTAATATTACATAATAAAATTCTTATCGCATTATGCTTTTAGGTTATATTGGTGCGCAACTCTCTGTTATCAGAATATTAAATTATCTCGAAATCTGCTGAAATCTGCTTTACCAACACATAGGCATATATCTTTTGTTTGTGATGTAACAGTATTTACTTTGTTAATTCATTTCCTTACAAACATTTTCCATGCGAATATTTTCAAACATTTTAATACATTATCTTCAGTAATACGTATTTACGATATATTAGATTTACGGAAACATTGTTTTAGAACCTGTAAGGCTACTAAACAAACATACCTGAAATTTTCACTTTTCTGTAATAAAAGTTGAGAAAATATTCCTTTTGAATAAAAAAGCAGACAAATCTAAAAATTAACATGGATACAGTTTTAATAAGTTCTCTTCCCTTTATCCATTGAATCAGTGCTGGCCATCCCTGAATATAGCTCGACCAAGCGGCATATACTACCTCTTTCGTCTGTCTCTTTCCTTTCCGCTGTAAAGCGCAAATATTAAAGGAAATTCATTATACAATGTTCCATAATAAAATTGTGTTAGAGTTATCAACACTATTCTAAAAACACACAAGAATCAAGCATTTATTTAATATTCATATCGCAATTATTTAAATTGGAAATTACATTTGGAGATTTGATACATACATTATTTTCTTCTCGCAAGACACAGTTATGTTCCGTTGCAGAATATAGAATCTCATATTTGTCCCCAACGAGTTTTACTTTCTTGGTTGCATTTTCTTTTTCCCCTAGATTCTTCACTTAAAAAACGTCCTAACAACCAGCAAAACAATCATCATGGCTTACTACATATCGAAAGCCGCGAAATCTATCTCTTTCCATATGAATGTAATATTCTTTCATCTTTAACATCAGAAATTCCCCATTGCAAGAGGTCGAATCAATAATTTTTATTCTCTTTAAAATATAAACACATTAGGAATTCTCGAGCGACTGCCTAAAATATCTTCTATGAAACACGTGCGAAAATAGGCTTTAAGCACTCGCTATGTTGTTCACCTCCCTTTCGGGTCGGTGGATGATTTTTATTCTTGTGCTAAGAACGATATAATTTCGCAACTTGTTGCATAAATAGCTATATAAATTCTAACTTTTAGTTTTTTTGAAAGCAGACTAGATGGCAAAAGCTACTCAACTGAATAATAGCATGTATTTTCCATATTTATTCTGCGTTTATTTTTGTCATGAGTGACATTTACATTTGTTACTTCAATGAAATGCGATCCCTAATATTTTTTAATGAATATAAAAAAATATGGGGAAGGAGTACATATATAGAAAACATGAATATGAAAGAAAGATTTAGACTAGCCTGGTTCAGACTGGGAATTTGGAAATGAAGAAGTAATATAGACAAATTACCTTAAGGCACATGCCCATTGTGTGGACGGAGAGAAGATGACATTCACATCGTTCTTGAATGTCAAAATACAGAAGATATACGGATGAAATTTATAAATGAAAAGTTCCTACAAATAAATAAAGAAATAGCTATAAAAAACTGATGAATAATAATAACACAAAATTGCAAAAGCAATTAGGTTTATATCTTTTTTGACTAAAAACAATAGAATGGAAAGAATAAATGAAATAGAATTGAATGAAAAAAAAGAAAATAAATAAATATATAAAAAAAATAAAGAAATACGAAGGTGAACAAATACTGATTGTAACTACATACTAGAATGAGTTGAGTCTTGCACAAATGTATTTATTTTTTTTTTATTTTAGTAGGTTATTTTACGACGCTTTATCAACAGCTTAGGTTATTTAGCGTCTGAATGAGATGAAGGTGATAATGCCGGTGAAGTGAGTCAGGGGTCCAACACCGAAAGTTACCCAGCATTTGCTCATATTGGGTTGAGGGAAAGCCCCGGAAAAAACCTCAACCGGGTAACTTGCCCCGACCGGGAATCGAACCCGAGCCACCTGGTTTCGCGGTAGACGCGCTAACCGTTACTCCACAGGTGTGGACTGCACAAAAGTAAAAGCAAGTGCAAGATAAAACATTATTATGTATTAAATATGTAAATTGTAGAAATTGTATTTCAATAATACTATATCTTTGTGTAAAAAATTATTATAAAGTGTGTAATGTAAGGGTTCAATTGATTACTTGTATGTACTTTGTCTGTGATCTATAATATAATAAATATCATCATCATCATCATTATATGTGTTACTTTTGATCCAAGATATTTGAATTTTTCCACCTCTTCAAAGGATAAATTTCCGATTTTTATAATTTCATTTCGTATGATGTTCTTATCACAAGACATAATCGTATATCTTGTCTTTTCGGGATTTACTTCCAAATCTATTTCTTTTTATGCTTGAAGTGAAATTCCCGTGTTTTCCCCAATAGTTTTAGGATTTTCTCCTAACACACTTCATCGGCATAACAAGTAGCTGATGTAACCCATTCAATTCAAAAATCTCTCTGTTATCCTGGACTTTCCTAATAGCATATTCTGGAACAAAATTAAAAAGTAAAGGTGATAGTGCATCTCGTTGTTTTAGTCCACAGTGAATTGGAAAAATGTCAGAAATTGTTATTATTATTATTATATTATTATTATTCTATTTACTGTTATTATTATTACTATTACTAGTCTTTTCTCTGCCAAGTCAGCAAAAAGTTAAAGGAGATTTCTTTCCATAACACAGGAAATGGACACACATGCACATGCTACGGTAGAAGATTGATCTCTCCAGGTGCCCGGGTTCGAATCCTGGTCTGGGCAAGTTACCTGGTTGAGGTTTTTCCGGGGTTTTCCCTCAACCCAATACGAACAAATGCTGGGTAACTTTCGGTGCTGGACCCCGGACTCATTTCACCGGCATTATCACCTTGATTTCATTCAGACGCTAAATAACCTAGATGTTGATACAGCGTCGCAAAATAACCCAATTAAAATAAAATATTGATCTTTACATTCTAGCGAGAAATCAAACGCAGGCACTTGAGTTTGTAGTTATATATGCTACAACTTAAGACACACTTTGAAAGAATAATAATAGTAATAATAATAAATTTAGTAATATTGTAGGTAAGTTCTATTGCGTAATTCGGTTTGTCTTAATGTGAACCGTAGGAATTGACTGTCATATTTCATCTTTTTGTAGAGAAATTTCAGGAACAAATCAGACTGAATAACAGCTTTGACTTGATGCATGAATTCGATTCTAGTGAAGAAAAAAAATGAATAAAAGAAGACAAAGAATAATGCACTAGACTTGAAGTAAAAATTGTGTTGGGAATAAAAAAGCTTTTCTTTGCCCATCAGAAACAAAACAATAGCGGAAACTGCCAGGGAACTGTGCAAGTCTAATATTATCAAATCTTCAAACAACAGACGAGCGTCTTGTTCCTATAGCAACCAACTAGACCTACATTGAATGTTCGCTTTAGGGTATTTTAATGTCTGGAAACAGTGGTCACATGGCACTATGTCGCCATTTTAAGGGTCAGGGAATTATTGAGCATTACAGAAAAACAGTAATTATTAAGTACGAGAATTTTATGTTGTAAAAACTCGCCAAATATTCATCTAAACTTCATCTTAAAATAAAATTACCCTAATATTGTCTTAAAAACAAAAATATTTTGTTAAAGATTATACAGACTATTACACTTTTACTACGTCATACTACTTTTGACCAATAAAACGGTACGAAAGGACATGTTTCAACCAATCATGGTTGTTTATCGGTAGAATTTTATCACTTTCCTAGCATTTGTTTCTTTGTTTGTCAACGTTTCAAACTGAAAATTCTTCGTGGTACTATAAAACATGCTTCGCGATCGTTATTTGTTTACCGCATAGATGTAGTCCGGGTCAGCTTACTTAATACCCCAAGGGTGAAACCTAACCATTTTTCCTCTACTACTACAAATGCTAGTGGATTATAGTGATTTTTTAGCTCTCAGATTGAATTTTCTTTTACCAACTTCGTTTCGAATGTCAGGTACTGACAAATACTATACAACTGGCAGTTATTTTCTAACCGTTATGTTGGCATCAATAACTTCGGTTTGCAGTAAACTAAACTAATGAAAATGCAAGTACCTAGGCTTGTTGAATTAATAATTAATTAGTAATATCGGTATTAATATTAATATCAATATACAATGCAGTTCTATTTCGTTGTGATTCCAATTCAACTCTATATTCAGGTAAGTGTAATTAAATAAGAAATAACTTATACACGTACTGCGTATGAAACATGCAGAAGGACAATGTTTTATGCATACCAATTTTCATTATTGTACAAGATACAGTAATGGAGGAACAAGTTTGAATATTTCCAAAATTTAACTGCTGTACCTAACCCCATAAGGAACATTATAAGAGAGATGGAGATGATATATCACTGTATCGATAATTATAATATTAGACTGTCTACAAACAGTCAATCATTGTGGGCCATTCACGTTTGTTAAGCACTATTACCATACGAAATTTGTCCCAGATTAAAATATACGGCACCGAAATTCCGTTCAGTTAATCAGTAAAGAATCTAGGTATTTATATGGATAAAAGTTTAAATTGGAACATTCAAGTTGCAGAAACCTGCAAAAAAGTATTCTCATTAATCCACTCGTTTAGGCGATTGAAGAATTTCCTACCCTTTTCCATGAAAAAAAAAAATGTTAGTGCAAACACTCGTGATGCCCCACTTCGATTGCTGTGATATTCTGCTTACTGACCTAAGTGCTACTTCGGCGCAGAGACTACAACGTGTCCTTAATATGTGCGTCCGTTTCGTCTGCAATATTAGCCGGGCTCATCACGTAACACCATCCCTCGAAATGTTTTCCTGGCTCCGTCTAGAAGATCGTAGGAAAATCCACTGTATTTCCCTTCTCTTTCACATATTGCATTTCTCCATTTCTGCCTATCTTGCGTCACGTTTTCAAAATTTATCCACCCATCATAACCTAGACACACGATCACAACATTCCTCAATATTATCCATTCCCTCCTAGCGAACATCCTCATATTCATCTTCTTTCACTGTGGCTGTTCCTCGGCTTTGGAATTCCCTACGATGAAAGAGTAATGGAACGGAGAAAAATTCTCTCCGGCGCCGGGATTTGAACCCGGGTTTTCAGCTCTACGTGCTGATGCTTTATCCACTAAGCCACACCGGATACCCAACCCGGCGTCGGATATAATTGTCTCAGATTAAGTTCCAACTCTTGGGTTCCCTCTAGCGGCCGCCCTCTACACTACGTCTTAGATGTCTATGAACGTAGGACTGAAGTCCACACATGTGCTGAGGTGCACTCGTTATGAGTGACTAGTTGGCCGGGATCCGACGGAATAAGCGCCGTCTTAAATCACGAAGTGATTTAAGCATATCATATATATTATTTTAATGTACCGAAGTACATGATATTTCCATGCAAATATTCTGCATCATCACACGATGAAAGAGTAATGGAACGGAGAAAAATTCTCTCCGGCGCCGGGATTTGAACCCGGGTTTTCACCTCTACGTGCTGATGCTTTATCCACTAAGCCACACCGGATTTTTCTCTGTTCCATTACTCCTTCATCGTATGATGACGCCGAATATCTGCATGGAAATATCATATGTACTTCGGCACATTAAAATAATATATATGATATGCGTAAATCACTTCGTGATTTAAGACGACGCTTATTCCGTCGGATCCCGGCCAACTAGTCACTCATAACGAGTGCACCTCAGCACATGTGTGGACTTCAGTCCTACGTTCATAGACATCTATGACGTAGTGTAGAGGGCGGCCACTAGAGGGAACCCAGGAGTTGGAACTTAATCTGAGACAATTCTATCCGACGCCGGGGTGGGTATCCGGTGTGGCTTAGTGGATAAAGCATCAGCACGTAGAGCTGAAAACCCGGGCTCAAATCCCGGCGCCGGAGAGAATTTTTCTCCGTTCCATTACTCTTTCATCGCATGATGACGCAGAATATCTGCAAGGAAATATCATAATATGTACTTCGGTACATTAAAATAATATATTTGGAATTCCCTACCGAGTAATGTCAGGGACTGTCAGACATCAAACCAATTTAAGAATAGGCTAACGAAATATTTTTCTAACAATTCTTGTTAACAACAATAGCTCTTTCAGGTTTCTCAATGTTTAATGGTTATATATATCACAGACAAATATCTAAATTATTATTATTATTATTATTATTATTATTATTATTATTATTATTATTATTATTATTAACAACCTTTCCTAGCACCGAATAATGTCTTCAAAGCGCTATTAATTTAGAATGTCCAGCATTATCTTCATTCAACGCAAGACCCCCTCAATACGTAGTATAACCCAACATATTACAAACAATGCCATTGCGAACACAATATCATAAGATCCATTTGTCTCTATGACTACTGCAGACAAATGAAGTGCGACCAGGATGTAATGACGTATGAATGTTTCAGGAATGCTCTCAATTCATCCCAAGCGGGGCAGACCTAGCCAGACTTCCAGTGCAATTACAGAACGGGGAGGTTAAACAGATGGAAACTGCAGCAGAATTCATCTCATCCCTCCTCCAACCAGACGCGGGGTGCGGCTAGCTTCCACAGAAGGCTATTACCCTGATTATCTCGCTATTGACGTAAGCACTTCCAACTTTGCCGCGCACATTCAAGTTTCGAGAAGAAACTTTTACAGTTTTCCTGAATGCTTCAACAGATATTTCCACCGTTTTGCAGTGTCAGACTTGGGCGGGTAGGCAATTTCAATTTTACAATTATTTTGCCATCTCATTAAACATAGTACTAACATAATAGCAGAGGTGCCAACTTTTGAATTGGGTCATCCGTAATCCCATCTTATGAACCAGCCCTCTTTTTGAAATAGCCAGATCTGAACTATATTATAAATCGTGGTTACAGCAACTGTATCAGACGGAAATGACGATTTCATCCGCATAGCTACCAAATCTTGCAAAATAGAACTAGAAGCAGTGTTGACATATTTTCTCTCTTTTTATTTACGTGGAATAAATTAGAAAATTATTTTTCTTTCCATTAAAGCCATTTCTTTCCTTTATAATTTTCTCCTCGACAGTAATTCCATAGGGGGAGAAATTTGTAATAATATGGAAAATCCATAACAGATGGCACCTCTCTTTTTGATATTCCTTCATACGAATTAAGAAGGGAAAGTAGGCACTTTCCAACAATGTGGCCTCCGCGATCTCCAGATTTCAATCCGGCCGACTTTTGGTTGCGGAGTTACCTTAAAGAATGAGTTTTCCTGGTACATCCATCTTATGGGGTAACTCTACCAATGTTAATAGAATATGTATTGCACAAAAAAGAATTATACGATCCATTTTTTAAATTAAAGAGTTTTGACTCATGAAAACCTTATTTTAAACAATACAAAATTTTAACATTTCCATCCATTTATATTTACAGATCCCTAATTTTCTTGAAACAGAATGAGAATAAATACAATAAGAATTTAGATTAACATAATTATAATACACGAAATGCACATCTGTTCTCAATAAAAAAATCATAGACTTGTGAAATATGAAAAATCGCCTGCATATACTGGCATCGTGTTTTTTTAATAAATTACCATTGCAGATACAAACTTTATCTTATGCAAAATTTAAAGTGAAAGTTAAGCAGGTTTTAACTGATCAACTTTTTATTCAGTAAAAGAATTCTTAAATCACAAGTTATGATATATGCAATACTACTAGATTAAATTTTTTAAATATATTTTAACTTGTAGTGTTTTAATTTTATTGTGTTTTTTATTTTTTATGTAACTGACGTGTACATCCATGTATATGGCCATGTATAGAATAAACAATCAATCAATCAATCAACTCTACTGCAACTGAAAGATGCCATCTCGCAAGAAAATGCCAATATTCCAAGACATCTGCAAAATTCTGTACATGTGTGTCGAAGACAGAAAGCTGTACGTTGGACAAGAGAACGCGCGGACATCTTCCCAATGTTTTGTAAGCCCCGTTGTTAGTCCAACACTGTGATGTTTTTGTTTTTTCCCTATCTCAAATATTATAATATTTATAGCGGTACAATATTTGAACTGACTTTTGAAATACCCTATATTTTGTACAAATATTTGAATTTCTTGTACGCACCTATTTGTGACACATGAATTTCCACCACAATTCCGTTGAGAAATATCATGTTGTTTTATGTGTTTATAAGCGCCAGTCGTTATACAAAAACAATACGCACAATGGAAGTCAAAACAGCCCTCGGAAATGGACTTTCATATGGAATTAAACAGCTATTACTGTCATCCCGCTCAAAAATTGAAAACTATCAAAATGAACCAGCTTAAATTACAACGAGCCTTCGTTGTGCATGCACGCGGCCTGACAGCAGAGCCCTCTCCACACAAAACAATTGAAACTCGCAAGCTCTAGTTGCATCCATGTTTATTTTCTGTATTGTTATTTTATTGCAGTATTTACAGTAATAATGAAAACAAACGGATGATATGTTACTCGGTCCATGAGTTAATAGCTGCCACAGATATACTGTATGCTAGTCCTAAAACTGTATAAACTCTTTCATTAAATGTGGAGAAGGGATAAAATCAAGAACTGCTTTTATGTAGTCCTTTTTCGCTTTTGTGCTATTATGATTTGTGCACGAATGCAAGCCTGATGTATGTATCAACTGGTTTTTGTATTACACATGAGAGGGACATAATAAACTGTGCTCAAAGGCTCAAATTAAATTATTTTGCAAACGTTCAGTCAGTTGTGAACGTTGATGTTACGATATGGATATGAAGAATTTCAACTCTACAGTTTGCAATTATTATTTGTACAGGGACATCATTTTATTTTTACTAAAATTTTTAATATTAACTTGCTTATACCTCTGGATCAACGCCGTATGCTACCCCCTTCCACGACTGGAATTCGATGATACTGGCGTAATATACAAACAAATCACTTTACTAGGTATAGGAGGGAAGAAAAGTAGTTCATCCATTTACGTAAACTTGGAAATATTGCGCTTTTGAGTTTCATTATTTTCATTAGGTTTTTGTTTAATCAAAATATAGTACAGTGTTAACAATGAGTGCTTTTACTCACGAACTGAGCTGTCCATTATGCAGTGTATATTATACTGTCTACAGCACATCAGCGTACAATATAGAGAATGAAGTTAAATTAAAAAATAATCGTAATATGGATATTTAAACACATTTTTTTAAGATGGTGGCCGTTCATTTCGATACAGGCTCCAGTTCTAATGTGCATATTATCGCACTATATACTATTGTACCTAACCCCAATTACCAGTTTCGTCCTTCGTACTAGTAACTCATGTTAAAATAATTCTGTACATACTCTATAAAAGTGTACCTTACGTACTGTAAATTCAATCTTCACTTCTGCCCGATCCGAAAAGATAAAATTACTCAGACATACTATCTACTCTCCGTCCAAGTGGTTATGTCGTAGGGTCGTAGAAAGGGAGAAAATCACGTGACAGGCCCTTAACGAGGCATTTTATTTAAGTTATTTTAAACAGTTGTATAATATTACGTAGACGTCCAATTCCTAACAGAAATTAATGTTCTCAGAAAAGAGCTAAGACAGCCCAGCCACTAGCTGGCGAATAAAAGCTGGTGGGGGAAACCGGGCCACGACGTAGGCAAATGGACGACAGTACCTGTACGAGAATGATTCAATATCGAAAGCTCTTTCGTCACTGGAAAAAGTGAACATATATATATATATATATATATGTATATAACGTACTGTTTACTATGACCGTAAGGCTATTATGACTGTATATGCGGTCTTGGATCAGTGTGGAGGACGGTTGAACTTCATTAGTAGAAGGGTTGGGAGTGAAGTACATTCAAAAACTCAGGTACAATAAAAATTGAAGTAAAAATAAAATGATGTCCCTGTACAAGCCAGTCAATACATATTAAATTAATAATAATCTGCAATTATTATTAAAGATAACAAACTTCACGTACACTGAAAAAAGTCTCATTAGCCATAAAATTATTCTGTATAGCCACATAAGCTACAAAATATAAATACTGTGAATATTTGTTAGTTCTCGGAACTGCATTTTGTATTTGAAACATTGTGCCGAATAACGGTCTATGTTACAATTTTTCAAAATCGAATTTTTAATGGAATAACGCTGTGTATAATCTTATACAACTGTCACAAAAATTGATTTTCAATATCTGCATCAGAGGCGCTTCTACACGAGTTAAAACCTGGTTGGAACAACAGTCTATGTCACTAGTCACTTCTAGCGTACCGTATCCAGTTTTTTACATCGTATCGGGAGTTATTGCACAGGAGTTTTTTTCTCTTTACGAATACTGGGTGCTTGAACTTTGTGTATCAGGTTTCGGTTGATCTATTACGTAAAACGGACGACTGCAAGACAGTGACGATTTCTATGGTAGATATTGACCGGCTAAAAAAAATAATATCAATAAGTGGAAAGATGTGTCACGAAAGTCGCTGAGAGATAGTGGCACTGACTATACAACAAGGAAGACGAATTCGCAAGTTAGTGTGAAAGATTCCCAAAATAATGTAAGTTCCTGTCTGTTATTTTTGCAGTATTTTATTAGTTGTATTTTAATTTACACTTTACCTAGTGTCAGTTGGTCTATGTTGTGTTTTGATACTATAGTTTATCTTAGAATTTTATCACGGTATTTTATTTCAGGAAGAGATTTGTGGAAATTCTTGTAAGGAGATGTGGTCACAGCTTGCTCTTGATGCCAGAAAGGAGCTGTTTAAAATGTATTACTCTCTTACAGTCTGCATTTAAAAACTGTGATTGTTATTGTCTTCAATATTAATAAAATTTATACATATCAGATAAGCCATCTGTTGGTATGGATACTGCACGGGTTCAAGTGCCATCCCGCAACAATTCCTTAACTGTAATATTTAATTCACAAGAAGTTGAACAAGGTGTATGTAGATGCAGCTGTCGATCGCAGTACGGTTAGTCGGTGGGCAAGCAGATTATCTTGTGAAAGAAGGCACGCCAATATTCGGGATACTCTTCGCAGCAGCAGACCATGCACTGTACGAAGTCCTGACAATGTGCAGAGCGTTAACAACATGGTTGTGGCTGACAAACGTGTTAACAGTGAAAGAATTGCCACTCCAAGTTTGAATAGGAGAAGCAAGTGTGTGCAGAATATTGAAAAATTTTGGATTAAAAATGGTTTGTGCCAGGTGGGTTCTGAGGATGCTGACAGAAGCCCACAAAGAAACCCGAAAAACAGTGTGCAGCGAACTTTTGGACCAGTATGAGAATGGTGGAAATGCAAGAATTGTGACAGGGGATGAAACATGGCTCCACCATTTTGAACCGGAGACAAAGAGGCAGCCAAAGGAATTGAGAAAAATATTATTTTATATTAAACATTTCATAGCGTGTTTTGGAAAAGCTACTGAATTCATTCCAGATATACTCAGTCAATCTAAGAGTGCAATGTGTTATGATAATGAATGATTAAAAGAATTTTAGGTTTGTTCTTTAAATGTGCCGAAATCTCATCCGAACAAATGCATCTCTTCGTTATGAAAATAAATTTTAAAATGTTATATTTGTTTGGATGAAATTTCTGCACATTTAAATTCTTTCAGTCATTAATTACCATAATATACCGCTCTCTTAAACGGACTGATCATATAGGGAATTAAACCAATGGCTTTCCCAAAATACCCTATGAGATGTTTCACATAAAACAGTTTTTATCTCGAAAACAAAGCAAAAACAAGCAAAATTGCATTGGTATATTTTTGTTTGAAATATTTCAAAGAATAAATAACATACATCTTGATTACACAACTTTTAACACTGTATCACTTCGGAATATGTATGATAAGACTTTCTTGTGTTAAATTTTAACATATTTTGTTTAACATGTTTCGACCCACTTTGGGTCATCTTCAGAACTGGTCGTTGTTGGTCTTGGCGCCCTTGTTTCCTGTGAGGGTGCGTTCTTAGTGTAGAATCAAAGAGTGTATGTGTTTTGAAATTGAGTTGTGTGTTGAGAATATCGTTGGGGTGTGTTTTCGTGTGTCTGAATATTTAATATTGTTCTAGTGTGTTTAGTTTCTGGCATTTTGATTGGATGTGCAGTATTTCCATGTCTGTGTTGATGTCTCTGTAGGTGTGGTTGGCATTTGTGATGTGTTCTGCATATGTGGAGGTGTTTTGAAGTTTTGTTATGGCTGTGATGTGTTCTTTGTAACGTGTTTGAAATGATCTGCCTGTCTATCCTATGTAGAAGTTGTTGCAGGTGTTACATTTGAGTTTGTATACGCCTGTGTGATTGTATTCGTTTGTTTGTGTTGTTTGTGTGTTAAGATGATTTTGTAGAGTGTTGTTTGTTCTGTATGCGATGTTGTAATTTAATTTCTTGATTGAGGTTGCAATTTTATGTGTGTTTTTGTTTTCGTATGTTAGTGTGATGTATTTTTGTGTTCTTTTGTTTGTGTTGTATTCTTCTGTTTTTTGTGATTTTGTTTTGTCTTACGTATTATGTTGTCTATTATGCAGAACACATCACAAATGCCAATCACAACCTACAGAGACATCAACACAGACATGGAAATACTACACATCCAATCAAAAAGCCAGAAACTCAACACACTAGAACAATATTAAATATACAGACACACGAAAACACACCCCAACGATATTCTCAACAGACAACTCAATTTCAAAATACATACACTCTTTGATTCTACACTAAGAACGCACCCTCACAGGAAACAAGGGCGCCAAGACCAACAACGATCAGTTCTGAAGATGACCCAAAACAGGTCGAAACATGTTAACAAGGTACGTTAAAATTTAACACAAAAAAGTCTTATCATACATATACCTAAATAAATAACATTACTTACGGTTCACCCAGTACACTCTGAAGTACAGGAGATAAAGAAAGGGAACATTTTGCGTGTCAAATATACGCCAGAGGTACCAAGGTACTTAGTTCTCCCCGAAGAAATATATTATTATAAGTTTTCCTTCGCCTCTTAAAAACCCACATCACCCACAGTCGAGTTAGACTGCTGAATACGGGATCAACTGCCACGTACCCACGCTAACCACTGAACCATGAAGGGAGACATATTTGTGGCTTACTAGCCAACCTGAGTACGATATCTGAGATTTGTGGTTTTATTCTTCCCTCCCAGCAGCTATCTGGCATTACGGTTATATGGGACATATATTACAATTTCGGTTTGAAAAACGGGCCCCTGCGGCATTAGATGTGATAACGCTGCTCCTAGGCAGGGGGCCGGTGCAGACACCATCTTTATGGATGCTCTGAATTCTAAACAGAAAAAGAGAAAGGGAAACCAAGAGAAACAGTAATTGCAAAACCGAAATGTTAACAGAACCAGAGAATTATCAAAATACTGTATCGTGTTAAGCTTAAATACAAACTAAAAGCTCTGCTAACTGACTACTAAAGTGAAAGTATTAAAGTATTATTATTATTATTATTATTATTATTATTATTATTATTATTATTATTATTATTATTATCACTGTGTTGGGCTATTATTGGTCTATGGCTGTTGATCAGAACAATAATATTATAATAATTAAATAAATAAATCAATAAAATAAATAAATAAATTTGTAATAATAGGTAGTAGTAATATTTAAATATTATTGCGACTATTATTATTATTATTATTATTATTATTATTATTATTATTGTCATCATTATCATCAGACAGTACTAGCACAAGATCATGATAATATTATGGTAAGAAAATTAAGAGAATAATATGAAAGAGGGCTATAAGGATAATCGAAAACAATATTATTAAATATATTATTTATATTATTTTAATGTACCGAAGTACATATGATATTTCCATGCAGATATTCTGCGTCATCATACGATGAAAGAGTAATGGAACGGAGAAAAATTCTCTACGGCGCCGGGATTTGAACCCGGGTTTTCAGCTCTACGTGCTGATGCTTTATCCACTAAGCCACACCGGATACCCACCCCGGCGTCGGATAGAATTGTCTCAGATTAAGTTCCAACTCCTGGGTTCCCTCTAGTGGCCGCCCTCTACACTACGTCATAGATGTCTATGAACGTAGGACAAAAGTCCACACATGTGCTGAGGTGCACTCGTTATGAGTGACTAGTTGGCCGGGATCCGACGGAATAAGGGCCGTCTTAAATCACGAAGTGATTTACGCATATTATATATATATATATATATATATATATATTATTTTAATGTACCGAAGTACATATTATTAAAGGTAAAAATTGTTCCCGGACCGGGTCTTAA
Organism: Periplaneta americana; assembly: GCF_040183065.1. NCBI lineage: Eukaryota > Metazoa > Arthropoda > Insecta > Blattodea > Blattidae > Periplaneta > Periplaneta americana. Next base: position 117,431,354 of record NC_091129.1, read on the forward strand.
TCCGGGATCTTTGGCTAAGCGCACCAACGCTCTACTACTGAACTATTCAGGAACGATACACAATCTCGGTTATACCTTGGGATAGACGGAGAGGCGGTCACACACTGGTTCCGATCCCAGGTGGCAGACTTGTACGAAACAGGGATACAAACGTTGATCCCATAGTATGAAAAAGTCTCAATTCCAGTTGGGAATATGTTGAAAAATAGCTGTATCTGTTTCAATAATTTTATTCAATGAAATTTTATCATTCTGTAAATGGCCCCAGGGAAATTTTATTTTTTCACGTTCCTTGTAATTGCGCTCAAGTGACCAAAATTTGTATAAGCATTGCTTTGACATTATTAACCTGGTTCAAAAAAAACTTTGTTACCTGCCTCCAAAAGAATGTTTGCTTAAGACGATGACGGAAAAGAGAGAAGCTTGGAGAATGTTGGGTTTGCAGTGTAAGACCTGCTCCTGGGCACAAACCTGTGAACGAATCCCATGTAACTCCATTATGATATGATATACACCCTAGTGGTTTTTCTCTTCTTTAATTAATCTCCCTTTCACGTAACAATATTAATATGAATACAAAAACTGAATTGTTTTGAAATGGGTGAAACAAGCAATGAAACAATTAGCGTTATGCACAGACATCGATTACTTTAATTCGGTTTAAGAGGTTAGGTACAGCTTACAGCAGTAAAAGTTTTGGAAATATTCAACATTTTTTCCTCAATTATTGTATCTTGCACAATAATGAAAATTGATGTGTAAAAACTGTCCTTTTGCTGTATGAAAAAATATATATATTATTAAAATTTAAAAAAAAAATATATATATATTTATATATATTTTTTCAAAATTTAAAATGGTGGCAATTTACTGTGCACTGATGAAGCGTTTCCCTCACAACTCATAAACTTGTTAACATTTTCATGATCTCTCTCTTTCATTTTATTGCTGAAACTCATGTTTACAATATCATGCTCTTTCAACTACATTCCTCAATAAATATTTTTTTTTTATTTTGTGTTCGAAGAAAATATTGATATTTGACCATTTTTAAGTGAATTTATTTTTTATCAGACAATCTATCAAAGATAGAGAAGTGATTTTGCATCGTATTGTAGATATGACATGCATAAATAGGGCCTACACACAAGAAAAATTCATCACAGAATGTTGGATAGTTTTTTAGTTATGTGGGAAACGCTTCATCACTGCACAGTGAACTGAATTTTAAAAAAGTGTAAATAAGTTTTTTTAAATCGTAAAAATATTTGTTTTTCATATAGCAGAAGGACAGTGTTTTACACATACTAATTTTCATTATTGTACAAGATAGAGTAATGGAGGGAAAAAATGTTGAATATTTCCAAAATTTTACTGCTGTAAGCTGTACCCAACCCCTTAAAAATAGTCTTATTCCGATTGTCAAATAATATGATATTCAGTACTTATATTATCTATTAACATATTTATTTTCAATTGGGCTTTGTAGTTAGAATATCCTTTATTCGAAACAAGACGAATGGGCAGACATTTTAGATGAAATTTAATACGGATGAAGTTGATATTAATGTTAATACATAGCGAATGCTTTTGTTATTTGTGGTGCGAATTACAGAGGAATGTAGGCAACGAGTTTTCCACGAACTCTGCTCGTTTTTGTCCTCTGACTTAATTAAACTGACAGACTTAAAACTGTGGCGGACTTGCACGCAGCATCACAATGTCTGCCTTTGATTCCAGCACAAAGGGATCCCCGCTAAAAGCTTCGCAGGAAGAGAGGCTGTACGGACCATTCAGAGGGCTTTAAAAAATTGATTCAGCCAAGAAGGTGCACATAAAGCCTTCTCATCAATCACTATTCCCACTTGTGGATGGGTTAATCCAGTAGAGTGCAGTTCAGATTATGCTAGTCAACTCAATTTACGACATTACTTTAAAGGTAATAAGGCCATCTTCTTTGAAGATATTGAAGGGATAGAAGATTATGAGTTTACGTACAACTAAGTACAGGAAAAGAATGATTACATGCATATAAAGTATTTTGCAAAGAAATTGTTCTTTAAAATATAGGCTAATAATAATAATTTATTTATGTTTATTTATTTATTTTTTATTTATTTATTATTAATATTTGTGTGCTGAACAACAGCCAGAGGCCAATTATAGTTCAGCACAATACACAAACAGAAGATACAAAGGTACAAAAACAATTAAATAATATCTTAAATAAACAAAAACATACATAAATAAAATAGATAACAAGAACAGTAAATACTAATAATCGAAACTAAACTATACCTTAAAAGGATCTAAATTGTGCCCATGCAAATTGGCATATTTTATGCATCTACAGACTGGAGAAAGTGATTTAGAATTATAATATCATAATCAATAATAATAATATTAATAATAATAATAATAATAATAATAATAAACATATACAAAGAGTTGAAATTAATTTTAACACAAAATTCGCTTCACTTATTGTACAATAATTTGGTTCTACTGGAATGAGATCTGATTCAAGATACAGTTTGAAAAGAACAGTACGCCTAATGATTGCGTTAATTATAGCCTATTTCATTTACAAAGCCATAAGATAATTTTGGATTATTTATTTTGCAACCAAATTAAAGTTTGAAAGGTCCTCTACATATTACAAATATCAAATATTTCTTAGAATTATTAATATATGTAGACCTCATCCCCATGTATTGTGGGTCCCTATCACCACGGCATGCCGCGTACTCAGGTTGCGGATAGAGGAGACGGCCTCCAGATATGGAGGGTTGTTGTGAATATATTGAATAAGCAGTCGTGGACAGCCGAAAACGGGTGGTCCTCCAGCTTTGGGGTTGAGCGAAGGCCTAACAACCCATCACCAATAAAAAACAGCTTGTTACGAATCCACACAATAAGCCTCGGAATGGGACTGGTTCTCTGGCACGACCACATAAAAATTGGAGATTTGTCCTTCGAAGAGGTTGAAAAATTCAAATACAAGTATCTTGGAGCAACAGTAACAAATATCAATGACATTCGGGAGGAAAATAAACGCAGAAAAAATATGGGAAATGTGTGTTATTATTCGGTTGAGAAGCTTCTGTCATCTAGTCTGTTGCCAAAAAATCTGAAAGTTAGAATTTATAAAACAGTTATATTACCGAGTGTTCTGTATGGTTGTGAGACTTGGACTCTCATTTTGAGAGAAAAACAGAGATTAAGGATGTTTCAGAATAATGTTCTTAGGAAAATATTTGGGGCTAAGAGGGATGAGGTTACAGCAGAATGGAGAAAGTTACACAACACAGAACTGCATGCACTGTATTCTTCAGCTGACATAAAATTAGGAACATTAAATCCAGACGTTTGAGATGGACACTGCATGTAGCATGTATGGGCGAATCGAGAAATGCATATAGAGTGTTAGTTGGAAAAAGACCTTTGGGTAGGCCGAGACGTAGATGGGAGGATAATATTAAAATGGATTTGAGAGAGGTGGGATATGAGGATAGGGAGTGGATTAATCTTGCACAGGATAGGGACCGATGGCGGGCTTATGTGAGGTGGCAATGAATTTGTGGATTCCTTAAAAGGCTTTTGTAAGTAAGGAAGGAAGTAATTAATAATAATAATAATAATAATAATAATAATAATAATAATAATAAACATAGGCCCTATACAAATAGTTAAAATAAATTTTAACACAAAATTCGTTTCACTTATTGTATAGTAATTTGGTTCTATTGAAGTGAGCTCTAATTCAAGATGCAGTTTGAAAAGAACAGCAATGATTGCGTTACCCTCCTTAATTTACAAAGCCATAATATAATTTTGGATAATTTATTTTGCAACCAAATTAAAGTTTGAAAGGTCTTCTACATATTACAAATATCAGAACCTTCTTAGAATTATTAATACATGCAGACCTCATCCATTGTATGATTAAATACCAACCTTTAACCTTCAATGATTCTAAGCCATTAACTTGATGGCGGAATTGTATGAGGTAAAAAAAGCAAGACAAACTAACGTGCAGAAAATTCAATTGAATACAGGAAAAGTGTTTAAAGCGGTGCGTCTCCTTTAAAATGTAGGCCGGAGCATCCCTCCTGAATGCGCAAAGAACTTGAAAAGCTACAGAAAATTAATTAGATTTCGATACAATTAAGAGCACAAAATGTCAAAACTGAATCTTTGCAAAAAGCTTGGAAAATATATTGCCTCTGACATTTATGACGATTTTATGGTCCAAGACGCAGATTAATTATTTCTCTACGACGATCATCGGAAAAATGGATTATACCGAACTCTTACTGAAATTGGGGCAACTGGGGCAGACTCCAGCTCATTTTTAATCTCATATAGATTGAGCTGTAAAAAATAATGGATTTTTAATCGGAAGGTTCGTTCTTTGATTACCTCAGTTATCTAGACCCAAAATAATATTTTCCACATTTTTCTTATACATATACCCTATAGGAAATTACGGTGGTGCCGACGTAGTTTGTGGGTGTGAACAGAAAGGGATTGTCGTTCTGAGACTATAGTCGGGCATTAGTTCGAATTCCGCTTGTTTCATTACTGGTAGGATATTTTCTGAGGATTTTTCTAATTTTAAGAAGAATATTTGGTAGATTCATGGCAAATCCTCAGACTTGTCCTCACAATTATTTAAAAAAAATAATAACACACTGTAAAAGTGCCAGAATGGACTGTATTGGTCTTCAGGATCTCCTAAACGTAAATAACGACGCAAATAATCTGGAAAGTGTCTTCTGCCATAATAAAACCCTTTCATTATATTCCATATACAGGGATATCATTTTATTTTTATTTCAATTTTTATTGTACCTGAGTTTTTGAATGTACTTCACTCCCATCCCTTCTACTAATGAAGTTCAACCGTCTTCCACATAGATCTAAGACCGGACATACACTCATAGTAGCCTTACGTTCATAGTACGAGTAAACAGTGCGTTCCAAAAATAAGTTCGCGTTTTCCAGTGACGAAAGAGCTTTCAATATTGAATCATTTTCGCACAGGTACTGTCATGCATTTGCCTACGTCGTATCCCGGTTTTCCCCACCAGCTTTTTTTCGCCAGCTAGTGGCTGGGCTATCGTCTTAGCTCTTTTGTGAGAACATTAATTTCTTTTAGGAATTGGACGTCTACGTAATATAATACTGTTTAAAATAACTTAAATAAAAGGGCCTCGTTAAGTAATTAACTATCACGTGATTTCGTAACTTTCTACGACCCTATGACACAACCACTAGTATGTCTGAGTAATTTTATCTTTTCGGATCGGGCAGAAGTGAAGATTGAATTTACAGTACGTCAGGCACTCTTCTATAGAGTAGGTACAGAATTATTTCAACATGAGTTACTAGTACGAAGAACGAAACTGGTAATTGGGATTAGGTACAATAGTCTATAGTGCGATAATATGCACATTAGAACTGAAGCCTGTATCGAAATGAACGGCCACCATTTTAAAAAATGTGTTTAAATAGCCTATGCATCTTATGATTATTTTTCAATTGAACTTTATTCTCTATATTGTACGCTAATATGCTGTAGACAGTATAATATACACTGCATAATGAATACGTCCGCATGGAAAGCTCAGTTCGTGAGTAAAAACCCTTATTGTTAATACTATACTGTATTTTGATAAAACAAAAACCTAATGAAAATGGTCAAAATCAAAAGCGCGATATTTCCTAGTTTACGTAAATGGGTGAACTACTTTTCTTCCCTCATATAGGTACCTAGTAAAGTGATTTGTTTGTATATTACGCCAGTATCATCGAACTCCAGTCGTGGAAGGGAGTAGCAAACGGCGTTGATCCAAAGGTGTAGCCAGGTTAATATTAAAAATGTTAGTAAAAATTAAAAGAATGTCCCTGTAGTTCATTCTAATCCAAATAGAACATAGAATAAATGATATGCATTAATTGGTAAAAGATCAGTACCGATAATTATATCAAGTTTTTAAATTCGTCACTTACTGTAAATAAATAAAACAAATGAATAAATAAATAATAAATAAATAAATACAACCAACATACTTGGGATAATCGTGCCTGGATTGCTATTTATGTGGCAAACCCCTAGACTCTTTCGATAGGAATAACCTCCTAAACCCATGGTGAGTCGTCGTGAGCTTCCAGAGGAATTGCATATAGGCTTAGACTAGAGCTACCTGAAAGAGCTCTCAAGGGAAAGAAAAAACAGAAAGACGAGAAGTGTGGAGTGCGTACTCTGCCAGCAATAGACACATCAAAGAGTGAGTTCTCCCTCGGGATAGACTACAAGGCTTGGGTCGCACTGTCTGCAGTTAAACTAGTTATAATGATGCATATGTAGGCCTACTGTCTGCAGTCGCTGTGGCAGATTTAAAGAAGCATAGCAGTGACGAAATTTGATCATCTGTATCAGGCCCCAAACTCTATAATTACAATGCTTTTCACCTGACTCTATTCCGAGAAACAGGCATGGCAAGAAAGGGCAAGAGAAGAACAAGACAAAATAGGACAATAAAAGGAATAAAAGAAGGACAAGACAAGGAAGAGCAAGTAAATAATGAAGACAAGAAAGAATAAGGAAAGAAATATGGCCTAAAAACAAGGAAAAAAAACAAGACAAGGAAGAACAAATTGAAGAAACAGGGCATGAAAGACGAGAAATGAACCAAGACAAAGTAAGATAAATACTGAAAGAAGACAAAAAGGACAAATAAGAATTAGTATGACAATAAAGGAAAATAAATAGGACGGACAACTAAAGAAATGAGACAAGAACATAGCCTATAAATGGACAAGGAAATAAACAAGACAAGAAAGGACAAAACAAGGAACAAGACAAAAAAGGACAGGAGAAGATACAAGAGAAGAAGAAGCAAAGAAACAAGACAAGAAATGTTAAAAGAAAACATGGAAAAGAGGACAAGAAAATGAACAAGACAAGTACAAAAAATGAAACAGTAAAGGAACAAGACAAGAAAGGACGAACTATGAATTATGTGATATAATAAAGGAATGTCCGAAAAGGACAAGAAAAGAAACAAATCAACAAAGAAGAAGAAAAGAAACATGAAAAGAAAGGACAATAAAGGAAACAAGACAAGAAGATAAACATGACAAGAAAAGGAACAAGACATGAGAGGACGAGAATAGAAACGAGACAAAAGAGAAGAAAGAAGTAAGAGAAAAATTAATGATAAGAAAGAGAAAGCCAAGAGAAAAAAAAGAAGGAAAGCAAGTAAGGCAAGAAAGGCACGAAAAGAAATATGAGAAGAAAAGAATGAGACAAGCAACGAGAAGAAAGTTAGTTAGTGGGGTTTAAAAAGGGCGCGTCAGCTACTATGGCTATTTGCGCCCTTATCTAAAATCTTTCACTAAACACCGAGAAGAAATGCACAAGAGAAAAACAAAGCGAGAAATGGGAAGAAAAAAACAAGCAAGAAAGGACAAAACGTAACAGCACAATGAACGACAAGAAAATGATGAACAAAGAAGAAAGGACAAGAAGAGACAAGATATGAAAGAAAGTAAGTAAATGTCAGAAGAGAAGATGACGGGAAAGGATATTTCGAAAAGGACAGTCAAGACAAAATAATGACAACAGAGGGGGGAAAACAATACAAGAAAAGAAAGGATGATAAAACACAGAAAAGTGAGAACAAATGAGAAAGTACAGCAGGAGAGGAAAGTGTAACGTAAGGATAACACTAGAAAGAACAATACGGCAAATTAAAAGAGAACAAAGGATAATAAGAGACGAGTCAAGGAAAGAATGTAGAGGAAAAAATGGACAAGAAAACAGAAAAAGTTCAAGAATGAATCAGACAAATAAGATAATGCCAATAAAATAAAACATAAGACGAAACAAAAAGCAAAACAAGGAAAACAAAAAAGAAAACAAGACGAAACATCACAAAATAAGAAATAACAAAATAAGTAAAACATGGAAAGAATATAGGACATTAAGACGAAAAAGGAAAACAGACTAAAAGCAACGAAAGACAGTAAAAGAAAAACATCAGATAGAAACACAAACAATGGGAGCAGACAGACAGACAGACAGACAAACAAAGAGACAAGTGCAAAAAATGTACAAAATCTGATCATTTGATTCAGTTCGAAATTTCTGAACACCTCTCTTAGCGGACAGCAACGCGTTTATGACGAATTGTAATGACAAATGACGAAGTAATTGCTCTGCTTAATGGTAGAAAATTTACAACATGTTCGTGGAATAATATAAAATTACAAACAACGGAGAGAAGTATTAAATGTTGTAGAATGGATTCCAAATGGATGAAAATAATTCTCTTCAGTATTAAGTGGCTTTCTGTTTACACAGCGGGACATGAAGGGAAGACATAAACTCTTGGCGTAGGTCTGGCGTTGGCGGAGCAAATCTGTGGAATTGAAGCTATTGATTTCCTTGTCTGCTGATTCTTCGAGCAAACAAATTGTCAGCGCTGTCAGCGCTCGCAGCGACATATTGATGGGAAGTAATTGGAAGGAATTAACTCAAAAACACGCTGTCCCAAAGAGAAAGACGCTGCACTAAAAATAATCTGTGTCGTGAAAGTGACATCATTCCTCGATTATTTTGCATGTTTCGCAAGAATTTAGTTCCCTACTTCATCAGTTTACGTATTACTTATCAACCACTATTCAGAAGCATCTATAAATGAAACAATTAAATGTATACGAGTACATACTTAAGTATGAAACTTACTGTGTCAGCATTGAAGATAAAAAGCAAAATAAAAAGTGTCGAAAGGTATGCATTTTTCCTCATTACACAGCTCAAAAGATTCGAAAGAAACAGCAGTGGCTCACTAGTGAAGCGAGTCGGAGAGTTCATGAACGTAGATCCTTTCTCTGCGAGGGCTATTCTGGGGGTAAATTGGCGAAACAAATGTTTTTAATGTTTCTTTTATTAAATGAGTGAATAGTTCACAGAGTACATAATATGCTCAGAGAATAAAGACGAATGCATTGTTTACAGAGTACGCTTAAGTCGATAGAGGCAGCTTCGATTGCACGTCTCGCCGTTCTACAGCCAGAATCAACGGAAATCGCCGCACCAGCGTATACGTAATTAAGTATGGACACTTCGCGTCGGTACCTTTGATGTAGCCGGACTGATTTCAATGACTTTCAAGCCAGCTAGAGCGTGAGATTCTACTTTCTCCCTAGAGTTGGCGCTGACATCACACCAGCTAGCAGTCGACACAGCGGAAATATATCACATATAATTAATACATCTAGGTCATTATGTACTCAAATAAAATAAACTGGATCCATAAAATAATAAATTCGTCATTAACTGTAATGTCTAGACTCTAGAGTTCCTTCATGATGAGAGTTGAGACGTTGACCTCTACAACAATTGACATATGTAATGATTTGATAGCGCTGAAAATGGAAAAACAAAACTCTTATGAGAAGTAAAATCATATACCTATATTATATTATATTATATGCAAATATTAAACGAATTTGATGGATAATTTTATAATGTATTATATTATTTTATAATATAATTTATTATATCTGAAATATAAAAAAAAATATTATTACAACTAGTTTGTCACTGAGAAATAAGGAAAAGCTGTAAAATTTGGACTCTCACTTTGAGATAGGAACAGAAGTTAAGGGTGTTCGAGGATAAGGTGCTTAGGAATATAGGCTATTTGGGGCTAAGAGGGATGAAGTTAGAGGAGAATGCAGGAAGTTATACAACGCATTATATTCTTCACCTGACAAAATTAGGAACATAAAATCCAGACGTTTGAGATGGACAGGGCATGTAGCACGCATAGGCGAATCCAGAAATGCATAGAGAGTGTTAGTTGTAAGGCCAGAGGGAAAAAGAACTTTGGGGAGGCCGAGACGTTGGTGGGAGGATAATATTAAAATGGATTTGAGGGAGGTGGGACATGAAGATAGGGACTGGATTAATCTTGCTTAAGATAGGGATCGATGGTGGAGTTATGTCCGCTCTCACGAATAGTCTAAACAGCATCTGAGCAATTTGAGAAATTTATAAAAAAAAAAAAAACCTACCTTTAGCTAAAAGGTAAGTACAACACATGATTCTCGACTCATGTCGGAACTGAAAATCCCAGATCTGTCAATTCACAGAGGCATGCAAGTGAAGGCTTGGTCACGCAGAGCAAAATGAATATTTAACCAGGTGACAAACAACCCTCGTTTCACAAGGTTTGCAAATACAGCTCCAGCTAAAAACAGAAGAGAATCTAAATGGCTGAGTAATGTCTCCAGAGCTTAAGAGCACGGTTCTACATCGGGTCGGGCCTTCAGAAAACCAAACTAAGCCAATGTCTCCACAGTAAACAACACACCTATTTGCATTTGTCGGCAATGAATACATATTTGATGTATCTACAGTATGGCTACGGACGCTTCTGCAACTAACTCATTTCTATGGTATTAGGCTCCTAAAGGAACGCAGCGCTAGCCTATTCCTGAAAAATGTACCTCTATATCAAAGGACTAAAATAAAAATAGCACTACTAGCCTAATATATAATACGAAATATTTATTTTCAGTCAATGACTTTACTTTCTATATATGTGAGGTACGAGTCCTTACATTACATGATTTTAATATTGTATGAACGTTTTCGTCGGTTTCATACCAACATCATCAGATACAACATATTATATACAGCAATATCATTTCTAATAAGTACAGCACATATGTCTCTACAACCAAAATACAGTAGAATATATATTAATGAGCATACAACGTGATAAAAACAACATAATTTAGGACATCAATATATCTCTTTTCTTGTGTGACTACACCCTACTGTCAATTGATTAAAAAGCACACGTATGATTATAATACATGTACATATATAAAATTGCAGGACTTCACTGATAAAATAATAAAAATAAAAACTGTATTAGTACATTATGCAACGAGCCTATAATGAAGGTAATTAAGAATTGAGTATGGATATTTATGAAACGAGCGCAAGCGAGTTTCATAATTTTCATACGAGCTTCTTAATTACCATTATAGGCGAGTTTCATACGACTTTTTATGCTCGCCAATATTTCTAACTTGATATTATTAATTTTAATTGTATCTGACCTTCAGCAATGTTCCGTATGTTGTGAGATGTGCGCAGACGCGAAAGTATTGATTTTTTCCGAGGAACAGATGTCCACATTGACCTTGCTAGGCCATAAGAACCTACAGAGATAACATTGAAATTAAATTAGACATTGAAAAACGAGATGACAAATTGAATTTATTTGAATATTATTTACAATTAACGCTAATTATTATAGTAACAGAACATAACCTTCTGCGACAGTATTGGATTTCCAGCCTCCGTGACTTTTCGCTAATTCTCTTTCGATTGCATATCCGAGAATAATCGATACTTGCTGTTTTATAACGGTAGAAAGCTGACCTGTCATTGGCTGAACAGTTGTAACCTGAGTCGTCATTGGCTGAAAGACTTGACCTTTAATGAGTAGGTGTACTTTAATGACATGCATTAAAGGTCTGCTACCAGGTGTATAATTACTACATTTCGGCATGGTCGAGCATAAACTATATTAGGTGAAGAGATGCATTACAGTCTTTGATCTATACTAGTTGATTCGTTTGTGCACATGTTCTTGTTTCCACTACTTCACGCCTTTTCACCGTCCAAAGATGTATATACGTCATAATGTATAAATTGAGGTTATGCTTAGTTTCCACATAGATACATAACTTACACAATATTTTAGAAAATTTACCTTAGATTTATCGTTACTTATCTTCAAGTTATGAGTACCTACTTGTCTACATTATGTCACTAGACAGACTTTGAGACTAAAAAGCCGTTTTCGTAACTAAGTTGATGATTGCGGACCTGAGTTCAAGTCACGACGGTGACAGAATTTTAATTCTGGTGAACAAGCCAAGGTTGTAAGGGTTTTTCTCGGAGTTCTCCTCTTTTAACGTAGAATTACGTACTTCTATTCGGAATGGTACGCTGCTAACCGTTATGTAACTATGTCCAAATAGTAATATACGTTACAAGAGCGGTATGTTGACCTTTTCATGGTCGAGGAAAAGATTGAAAAAGCGAAACATAGTTGAACTTTTTTAATTTCCGAGAACATGAAAACAAACATACCGCTCGTGTATCGTACATTATTTTGTGCGAAGATCGTTTATTACATTCCTGAAAGACGAATTTCTCATTAGTTGCAATGAAATCTCCATGTTGGTTTCTGTTTAATGACGCCAACTTCGGAACACCAAAATATCTTTCAACATTGTTGCTGTAAAATGTTTTGTGTTTACTATACTCCAGCAGGCCGTGATATACGTCTGTCTTTTTTTTCCCCAGTCTATAAATGCGAACTTAAAACAAACGGTAAGGTTATGTAATGATTTATTTTTCATTTTAATATTTTAACAATATTATTTGTATAACATATTGCAGTAATAACATCGGCATCTGGAATCTTGTTGATTTTTTCACGGCTTCCTTAATGTTACTTGTATCAGGAATGCAATAAGTTTCGTGGAGTAGTAGACTTTACTTAATTTTTGCAAATATTTAAAAACAATAATTAACATTGCAATTTAGGTGAAATTGCAGAGGTAAGTTTCCAATTTATAATTATTATTATGTTAAACGTCTCTAAAAATAATATGTTAAAAGCCTAAAGCAGTAAAATGAATGTCGCGCTTAAGCGGTAAGAAGAGGGAAATTGTTATGTTGTTACGTTGGGAAAAGTGAATGTGGTATTTCACACTTACCGCGTATTGGTTCTGTGCGGAAAACAAGCAAATACGCACGATCTCGCACAAAATATGTTTCAAATTAATAACTTATAATTTTGAATGAATAAGCATACCGAAATGAGAAATATATCACCGTGTAGATAATGCAAAAGAAAAAAAAAAACTTCATGAAACCGGTTGTGCCCCAAGGCCGGCGAGACGGGTGGTGGGGCAAAACATGCCTCGAAATTTGTGTTCAAGAGAAATTTTATACGCATAACTACGAGGGAGAGTCAAAAAGTAACCTTAATAATTGTTTTTTTATTGAATATGTACAATAAGACTACAAACACTTCATCACTCTTCAACATAGTATAACAGGAAGACTTGCATTGAACGTAGTGGGGACTACTTTGAAAAAGTGATGAAGTGTTTAGAGTCTTACTGTACATATTCAATTAATAAAACAATAAATTATTAAGTTTTATTTTTGACTCTCTCTCGTATGTGAGATCTAACCCCATTCTGACATTTGAAGTGTCGATCAATCCCAGCGCGACAAAATTGACTACATAAAAATGAAAAATTATCTGGCGCGAATTTAACCCACAATTTAAAAAAAGTAGTTTTGAAAATTTATACAGAAGTGGCAAAAAAAACCAGACCGACCCTTGTAGCTGATACAAAAGAATCCTGTGCTGTGTATTGTGTCAAACAGTGGTAATTTGAATATGAATAGTGAAGCCAGAGGTTTGTATTGCTATTTAATGTAAAAATACGCAGTTACCTTTTCCGAATAGAGGTAGAAATGTAATACTGATGCCAGATGAAAATAAAACTCTCAAAGTTTTTTCGTCTGTAAGTTTGAGGCACTGAAGGAAACAAAAGACGGTAGGAATTGAACAAATGCAATAATTTTCATTGTTACAATTAGTTATACCAGATGGATGTGTTTTGTGACTAGCAAAATTTGAATCTGTGACTCTGAAATCAGCTAAAAGGGTCGGTCTGTTTTTTTTTTTTCCCCACTAATGTACATTTTCAAAATGCTTCAAATTTTTCTTACTCGATTATTTAATGATGCTGTGAGGAAAATATTTGGAGCTAAGAGGGATGAAGTTACAGAAGAATGGAGAAAGTTACACAACGCAGAACTGCACGCATTGTACTCTTCACCTGACATAATTAGGAACATTAAATCCAGACGTTCTAGATGGGCAGGGCATGTAGCACGTATGGGCGAATTCAGAAATGCATATAGAGTGTTAGTTGGGAGGCCAGAGGAAATAAGACCTTTGGGGAGGTCGAGATGTAGATGGGAGGATAATATTAAAATGGATTTGAGGAAGGTGGGATATGATGATAGGGACTGGATTAATCTTGCTCAGGATAGGGACCGATCGCGGGCTTACGTGAGAGCGGCAATGAACCTATGGGTTACTTAAAAGCCATAAGTAAGTAAGTAAGTAAGTAGGTAAGTAAAGTATCAACTACTAGGTTATTTATTGTCGATGGGATTGATGATAGCGAGATGGTATATGGCGAGATTAGGTCGAGAATTCTCCTTACGGTTTGTTAAAACCTGGTTGGAAAATTCAAACCAGGTAATCAGCCCAAGCGGGTATCGAACTCGAGCTCGAACGCAATTCCAGATCGGCAGACAAGCGCCTTAGCCGACGGAGCTACGCCGGTGGCTCTCCAAAATTCAAAGAACGAGAAAATGCAGAAGTGGAGACGAACACAACAATAGAAAAGGGCATTCCAAGACGAATCAAATAAGTTGAACATCATAGGTGTGGAACTCAGTAGATGGCAGAGACAGTGCAAGATACTGGCGGTGTTCGCAAGCTCCGTAGATGCTGTGAATTCCTTATATCTGATTAACAAATGAAAATAACGCAATGAAAAGTGTACCCGTGTGTAGCCAAAGAAGATTCGTTACCAAAACATCCGCATGAAACCTGTCGAACAGTCAAGGACAACAAGAAAGGTGCGGCAAATCATTCCTCGAAAACTGAGTTCAGGTGGCCATTTTATGCGCTTAACTTCATGAGATCTCAACCGACCAAAACAATTGACATTGATTGATCGAGCGCGACGAGACCGACTGAATAAATGGAAAAAGAATGATCCGAAATAAATTGGATAATCTACTTTTATAAAAGGTAAGAATGAATATTTGTGAACCTTTAGATTGTCTATAAACTAAAAAAGTTTACTATCATCATTTAATGAATATGTGATGTAAAAAGTTTACATAACTCAAAAGAGAAGAGAAGCAAAACAGAGGGAAAAAGCATCCTAAGACAAATAAAACAAGCACAAAACCACTACTATGAATACAAGACAGACAGAACGCAAGAGTGACGCTACATCGGCTCAAACAATAAATCCACACACACACACACATATATATATATATACGGAGATTCTTAATTGCATGCGATAGTGTGCGCTAGTGTCCCGCGCTAAGTATCGCTAGTACAACTGAGCCTGATCGATTATCACGTTGTAATTTGATGAAAGAATACAGGTACAGCAATATTATTGCAATTATTCTTTGCTGTTTGATTTGTTGCTCTGTGATTATAAGTCAAACATCATCATAAAATGACTATCTATAAGAACAGTTGTTAGAGAGGTGGCCAATTTTTCCCTCTGTGTACAACGCTTAAACAGGGGGCTTCGTGTGTATAACTACAACAAAAAATTTCCCATGCATAGTTACATACTGCTTGCACATCCATCGCTTATGAATGGTTTATTAGTAACTTTTTCTGTCCCAACTCTGCGTAAGTCTCGTGTAACAATTGAAGCACTGGGCCGAATAGCGGTCTATGTTACAATTTTTCAAAACCGAGTTTTTTTATGGAATAATGCTCTGTATAGTCTTACACAGCTGTAACAAAAATTGTTTTTCAATATCTGTATCAAAAGCACTTCTACACCAGTTACAACCATGAATTTCTTACTTAGAACAACGGTTAATGTCACTTGTAGCGTATCCAGTTGCTTATAACTTATCGGGAGCTATTGCACGGGAGTTTGTTCTCTTTACGAATACTGGGTACTTGTACTCTGTGCATCAGATTTCGATTGATCTATTACGTAAAATGGACGACTGCTACACAGTGACGATTTCTACCGTAGACAGTGACCGGCTAAAAAAAATCTAAGAAAAAAAAATCCAGGCAAATTAATATTAATAAGTGGAGATATGTGTCACGAAAGTCGCTGAGAGATAGTGGCACTGACTATACAACAAAGAGGACGAAGTCGCAAGTTAGTGCGAAAGATTCCCAAAGTAATGTAAGTTCCTGTCTGTTATTTTTGCAGTATTTTATTAGTTGTATTTTAATTTACACTTCACCTAGTGTTAGTTGGTCTATGTTGTGTTTTGCCACTACAGTTTATCTGAGAATTTTATAAAGGTATTTGGTTTCAGGAACAGATTTGTGGAAATTCTTGTAAGGAGATGTGCTCACAGCTTGTTCTTGATGTCAGAAAGGAGCTGTTTGAAATGTACGACTCTCTTACAGTTCGCATTTAAAAACAGTGATTCTTATTGTCTTCATTATTAATAACATCTATACTCCCATCTGATGGGATGGATACTGAATATCCGGGACAGGGGTTCAAATTCCATCCCCAACTATTTTTCAACTGTAATGTTTAATTTTCTTTATTCATTTGTTATTGTTACAACTTTCTTCTTCTTCTTCTTCTTCTTGATGTAGGCCTAAAGACCTGTTAGTTCCAGGGAGTCGCTCCATCTTCTTTTAGGACGACCGGGACCCCTCTTGCGGACTGGTATGCTGCCTCTTACTATTCGAGTCATACGATCTTCAGGCATCCTTGACACGTGTGCTGCCCATTATGACCTTCGTGTTTCTACCCATTCACCTATTTCTTCTATTTGGCATTGGTTCCTCATGTCCGCATTTTTTATTTTATCCAATCTTGTTTTTCCCACAATTTTCCTTAATGTTTTCATTTCTACAATTTTATCAATTGTTTTGATTTAGTGGTTTCGGCTCTTGTTTCGGCACCATATGTTAAAATTGACCTACTACTGTTTTATATATACGGATTTTCGTCTCTAATTGTAGATATTTATTATTCCAGATGGTGTCGTTCAGGGATCCTGAGATTCGTGATACTTCCACTATCTGTTGATTAACTTCAGCTATTAGGTCTTATGGTTTGTTATCATAACACCAAGATATCGGAAGTGATTCACTTGTTGTACGACCTTATCATATAATTGCAATTTACATCTGATTGGTTCTTTAGAAACAGTTAATACTTTAGTTTTCATTGTAGATATTTTTAAGTTGCATTTGTCGCATGTCTGAACAAATTTGTAGAGAAGTCGTTGAAGCGAATCCTCTGAATCAGCTATTAACACTGTATCATCAGCATAACATAACACATTTGCGTTCTTATTTTCTATTTTAAAACCATGAAGTCCTTTCAATTCTAAAATTATATCATTCATTAAAATATTAAAAAGGAGTGGGCTGAGAGAGTCTCCTTGGCGGATTCCCTTATTTGTTGGTAGTATTTTACTGAGTTTACCATCCAATTTTACTTTACAAGAATTATATGTACCTATATATCTTGGATGAGGTGTATAATCCCATTAGGTGTATTTTGTTTTTCAAGACTTTGTATGACATGTTTTAATCTAATATTGTTAAAGGCTTTTTCGATGTCAATGAAACAGAAGTAAACTGGTTTATTGAATTCTAATGTTACAACTTTCATTAATTTAATGGTGTCCCTACACCTCAGTACTGCAGTTATTTTCTAATAATAGTAATATTATTTGATCAATGTTGTATGTTTATTCATAATATGACATTGATTGTAACTTTAATAAATTACATAGTGTTAATTCATATTAATACTGTATGTAGCATTTAAAAATAAATGTCATAATCATTTTGTTCATAATTTAACCTTTTTATTGATTTTCTATATTTGATAATACGATACGTATTCTGATTGTATAAAACAGTTTATTGTCTGTATTCCCCAATAGCATTTCTGTGGAGTTAAAAATGTTACAAACTTCTATGATGTGTAATATGACTTTCAATAACATACAATCGTATACTTCGCTTAGTATACAAAACATATTGATGGAATAACGGTCTATGTTGTCCGTCCGATAGTAAATTTATGAGCGGAATTACGATGTAACATTTTTAGTTCTTCTGCACAGTTAGCAGATTGTAACATAGACAGTTATTCGGTCCAACGCTTCAATCATACATGGTTTATTAATAACACCGTTGCAGTATAGGAATCTTCTGATTTTGTGTCGATTGAGATATCAGTTAGGCTAAGGTAATTGGCGAATTATTAGACGAAACGTTACGTACAAGCAATTTAATTACTGAATGTGTAAAATATAATGAAAATAAAATTATAATATTTATGACATTCCTGTGACGAGTGCAGTTTTATTTACAAGACAGCGACACATATTCCACCTGTCATCATAACATTCAAGCTTCCCTAACTGTAATACGATCTAAACAGTTGCCGTGGAAACCAGCCAGTCCGCCCAACTTGTTTCCAGGAAGTAAAGCAGCACGTATTTCGGGATGAGTAACGCAATATCCGTGCACAGGATGCGTGGCCTGGGTCATCTGACCGGAGACAAGGCCGCGTCGCTTTATGACGGCTGCGGTTTGATTATCAGCCTGCGTCGTGACGCCCAACGCCGCTCTCCCGTCTTCACATCCCCAAAGCTCTGATGGCCTCTATATAGCTACAGAAGCTCATTTCTGCAAACATACCCAGCTTAGAGATAGACATTTCCAAGTTCCTGTCCTATCGAGAAGACGACGTCTACCCTCATATACTTGAATCTTCATTTATTTATATACTACTAATACTGCTATTTGTGGTGGTGGTGGTGGTATCAGTAATCTATTTAACGACATTTTGCACTGCAGAATTCATTAAAATGTCGAAATTCAACTTGTGAGAGAAGTAGTCGGTAAATTTTGCTAGGAGGTTTCTATCAGGAGATGTGTTCTTTAACGTGGCTTAAAAATTACTTACATCACATAGTCTGAAAGTGAGGTTTTGCGCTCAATACAAGGGCAATGTTTTCAAGTCTGATATAACTAGTTGAAAGGATAGTCTTATCGTTGGCCAATCACAAATCTAGAATCCACCTGCAAGCGATAGATCGTCTGCACTGTCAGGACGAAAATAATTAATTTTTTCTTAATGCACCCCTATAAAAGTGTAATTCTTTTTATTAAAACGTAATAATTGAAGTTTATACAGAAAATATAATATATGCCACCTGTAACTACTGTACAAAGTTTTATAAATATCAGTTAGATTTGAGAGAAGTTATTAATTTCGTCTAAATGCACCATCCTATAAAGGGTAGTTCCTCGTTTTCCCCAGCCGTGGGACTGAGGTCGGATGGTCTATGGCGAGTCCTCGGCCTCACTTCATTTCACCCCTTTGGCATGGATGAATAATGTAATATGATGCGAAACTGCGGTCAGTACCATCTGACGCAAGGGGGTTCAAATAAGATGATCAGCGCCAGACGTCGTGGGTGGTGAACATTAGAACTACGTGTTGGGTAGATTACCCAGAGTTCTCTATTTATCCGTTTATTCGAGAAGAACAGACGATGCTCGATAAGACAAGATGGCAGGCAGGAACTTGCTAATGAGTGGACATAAAGTGATACTACGTGTGTGTATAAGCAGTGTATGTTAAACAGTGATGTTTATGTTCGTTGTAAAAATAGTGTTGTTGACTGTATTGTAAAGTAATGGTAATATAATAAATTGAACTATCTAACTAGTGTTTGCAGACTTTTCCATTGCGCTGTACACTAAATACCCAAAGAATACAAACCCAATTACAGTATCTAACCTTTTGCTTTATTTTCTGTCTCTGTTTGGTTATATTTTAATTGGGTAGTGTAAAATATATCGTCTCTTTTATCTTCCTGTTGTCTCCGGTAAGAATTTTCAGTGGAATATGGTGTGAGAAATAAAAATGTAAATGTTTTATTTTAAATTGGGTTAGTTGAGAATATCGATGAGGGTGGGAGGGAAGGAATATGTTCTGCATAGTTTAAACAATTTCGTCATCAGGTGTGCTGCTAAATTCATGGAGTAATTAGCTTTTGTTTTCGCTACTTCGTGCGCTGCTAGATGTAATAAGTTCTCCACCGCCCAAAAGATGGCAGCAAGATCAGTTTCTACATTAGCGCCTCTATCATGTGTTACGGGAAGCTCAGTAAGTTTCGCATCCTATTATATATTCATCCATGCCTTTGATATGATTACCTGATTGGGTTTTTCCGAGGTTTTCTCCAACCAAAAGGCAAATTCCGGGTAATCTTTTGGCGAATCCTCGGGCCTCACCTCATCTCACTACATCTTGCCAAAATATTGTAAAAAAATTGTAGAAAATTACAAAATTGTAAAACTGTAAAAACTGTAAAAAAATTTGTAAATATTGTAATTGTAATATTGTAAAATGTTGACTTGTTTCACATCTTAAAGCTTCATTGCTCATGTAAGATCTATGGAATATAATAAATGAAATGAAATGACAACGAAATGAAATACAAACGTAATCAGAATTTGTAAACAAAACATATGCCGTCTGTAACTTCTGTACAATATTTAATTAAAAAATGTTACATAATCATGACAGAAGTTGTTAATTTTTATCTAAATGCACCTCCATAAAGGGGGAATTTCTCTTTTACAAATGAGGGGATCAGAAGCAAAGGGGTATAGGTGCACTTTAGCTACTTTTGAAAAAATATTATTGATAATGTTTAAGCTTTCGTAAATTCTGTGAAGTTTTAATTTTAAATTTTAATGTGTGATGTCTTTGCGAATATATTTTTCAATTATTTAGCTTACCCTGGAGGCAATTAAATCGCTTTTAAAGAAATGTCACTTGTACTCCTTTGCTTCCGACCCCTCAAATGTATTCAAGTTTGTACACAAAAAATATATATATATGCTACCTGTAACTCCTGTACAAAGTGTCAATAAATATGTTAGATTGGAGAGAAAATTACGTTTTGATCCAACGTAAAACGACTGGAGAAGGTAGAATTCAGTCGAATATTAATTAATGCACTAATGCGGTGGAAACGACAGCGCTGGCAACACATACGTCGTCTCATGGTAAAAGGGCCAAGACACGTCCTCAACTAAGGAAGGGAGCGTTTCCAGAAAAACTTGAAGATGTCATCGTTCGCCCGACATGGCAGGAAGAAGGGGTCAACTTCTGCTAGGGGCAAAAGCTTACCAATTGAATGATAACTGCCATAGTGTCCACCGCAAATACTGGCAGCTCAATTTCAGACGCTACGCTAACTTGGTCGACTTTCAGTAGGGTAACGGCAAGTTACCAAACCATGTTGCCTACAGCTCATGCATTTTGTCAAGTCACTCGCGATGTGCAATACGGGAACAGCGTTTCTGTGGAGGGTGTAGGATTAGAAGGGAAGGTCGGGCATGTGTCTACCGAGTTCAAGGCAAAAACTAACCCATTCCCCTATAATTCATAAGTAGACTCATCCGATCTCGTGCGCAGCTCTGTAGGAAGAGTGGGGGAGTGTCTGGATATAATTCATGCGCTGTACTTAATTGTTTGTCTTGGTCTCGTCAAATACCTGCCGAGTTTGTGTATTACATTCTGGCGATGATTATAAATTGAATTAATCTACTTGATAATAATTGCACAAATTTGTATAGCTTAATGAAAGTATGCTTGTAAATTAAATTATTCTGCTTACTTTGTATTGTATATATTTGTATAGTTTTGGCCGATGAATTGTATATGATTTAAATTGAATACTAATCTGTATAGCTCTGTTGATATATAATTTGTGTTTGTAATTTGAAGTAGTTTGCATGATATGTATTATCAATTTCTGTATATCAAAACTGGTTGAATTGCTTATGCCTTAAATGTAATTAACTTACTTGTTTTGTATTATACATATAGCTCAACTTATGAATGATCGTTTGCGTTTTCCATACATGTGGAGTAACGGTCAGCGCGTCTGGCTGCGAAACCAGGTGGCCCGGGTTCGAATCCCGGTCGGGGCAAGTTACTTGGTTGAGGTTTTTCCGGAGTTTTTCCTCAACCCAATACGAGCAAATGCTGGGTACCTTTCGGTGCTGGACCCCGGACTCATTTCACCGACATTATCACCTTCATATCATTCAGACGCTAAATAACCTAGATGTTGATACAGCGTCGTAAAATAACCCAATAATTAATAATTATCGTTTGCGTTTGTAAATTTAATAATCTGATTGGCTATGTATTGTATACTTTTAGTAGAGCCATCGATGTAGCTCAGTCGGCAGACTCGCTGGGCTGCTGATCCAGAGCTGTGTTCGGGTTTGGGTTGGATCCCCCTTTGGGTTTTCCCCAACCAAAAGGCAAATGCCGAGTAATATTTTGGCGAATCCTCGGATCTCACCTCATCTCACTACATCTCGCCAAAATATTGTAAAAAATTGCACAAAATTGTAAAAACTGTAGAAAATTACTAAATTGTAAAACTGTAAAAATTTGTAAAAATTGTAATTGTAATATTGTAAAATTTTGACTTGTTCCACATATTAAAGCTTCATTGCTCATGTAAAATCTATGGAATGAATGAATGAATGAATGAATGAATGAATGAATGAATGAATGAATGAATGAATGAATGAAAGAAAGAAAGAATGAATGAATGAATGAGTGAATGAATGAATAAATGAAACATCCTGTATAGAATGTTGTTCTAATCTGCATATTAGTTTGTCAAATTATTATTTTAAACAACGTTAATGTAACTTTCTAATTGGAATGACGTAGTAACGTAGAACACGTGTTTATGTCGTAGCAAAGCCCAGTACTTATTAAAATCATTTCAGTTCATGGAAATGTTCACTTTTTCATCGTATTTCCACGTCTAAATACCTTCCTTCATAAATAAATGAAGTGCCCTGGAGTGTATTTTAAGATTTCATGTTGTACGTTGGTTGCCATGGCGAGCGAGGAATTCTACTGCCTCCCTTGAATGCGGGTAATCCAGAATGAGTTCATTCTTTATCCTAGTGAGATTTTCATTACAAACAGGCGGCGGAGCAGTAACACATGATTTTATAACACGCAAGACCCAGATGAAGACTAGGGAGCGAGATCAACAACTAAACCGTGAAATTAAGCTACCCTAGGAGTGGGGGAAGTGCGGGATGAGAAGGCGACCTCAAAGAGTTTCAGCTCTTCTTTCTGCATTTATTCGAACAAGTTACATTAAGCAACGAGAACAGCATGAGACCTGTAATGTTTTGTAAATACTGAATATGAATTATTTAGCATTGCCATGATTTGTGCGACTTGAATTAAGAAATAATGTAAGCATGAATAATACGTGATTACAAAATAGTAATCTGATCCAATAATCACAAATAATTCGTCTTTATAATACTTTATAATAATATATATCACGTAGAATATTGCGATACAAGTGTCGTAAATACGTTATAACAGAATGGAGGAAATGTTGTAAAATACTACACGAAGTCCAGTCTTTTCCAGTGCCTTCTTACTGTACGAGCACGATGGGCATTTCCCCAGGGGCTCTAAGAGCATAGGGGACGGATGATAATTTATGCACAGACCAGAATCCAACAATAATTTTCCAATCACCCGCTTAAACAACAAAAACTAATTCGGTAGAAGAACTTGAAAACCATTTTGGGTCCGATAAGCTGTGCAAATTATTAAGGTTTTTATTGTTGAGACCGTCAGGCTTATCAAATCACAAGTGTGACAAATATGCTGTTTTTTTTACATAATAGATGAACGTTTTCGGTTCCACTGAACCATCATCATATTTCACTGAACAACAATAAATTTGCTCCGACTTATAACAATGTGACCCTTATGGTTTGTTATGCTCTGAATCCGAAAATGCATCTCTTTTGTTCGTATCTCGTAGGTTTTTAAGATATACTACGATTTCACTTTTCGATAAGCGCTCTGGTGCGGATTGGGGGTTGTAAACCAAAACAAAAGCTAATGCATTTTATGAGTTTATGACCTATTTCCGGTTTCTTATGGTTGTTGGCATGTTCTTTTCTACTTCAAATAAATAAATAGATATTAGTCCCTTCTATTCAGTAAATTACATAACAGTTCAAAGTGAGGTCTACACAGTGAACAAACAAGGATGTGGTTTTCAGTATTTAAAAGAAAATTTGCCACTTTGAGTGAAGGCAAATTAAAAGAGGGTATTTTTATATGTCCCCAATTTCGCAAAGTTATGGCTGACTCTTTGTTTCATGAGAAACTTTCCATTACAAAAAAAAATGGCATGACGCACTTTCAAAGATGTTTGCTCAAATTTCCTTGGAAATTCTAGGGCAGACAACTACATCGAACTTGTGAAAACTGTATTACGTGCCTATGAGAAAATGAAGTGTAATATGTCTTTCAAATTCCTATTTTTACATTTTCATTTGGATTTCTTTTCTCCTAACCTTCGAGCTATAAGCGACAAGCATGGGGAAAGATTTCATCAAGAAATGTCTGAAATAAAAATATGATATAAAGGAAAATCATCATCTAGCATGCTTGCAGACTATAGTTGGTTCCTTGTAAAAGACAGTCTTGGCTCTAGTTATAAACCGAAATCATTCAGAAAAACCTTTTAAATGGTATGTTCAAATTCCGAGATTTTTCTCATTATATAATTGAAATATTTTTATTGTTTTAGTTTTCTTTGTGTATTAAACTATGCAACATCATTTTTGTATCCAGTGCACATTTTTCAAGCATTATGAGGCATTTTGAATTCCCACTCTGTTATAATTTTATCAGTAGTAGCAAAAAATAAGACAAAGTAGTTTCCGTCATAAAAAATTCACTTGACTCTCCCCAGAAAATGGTACGTGATGCGGCAATCTGGATTTTAAATTCAGTTTTAGGGCACACATATTAGTAATATTCACATATTTTTAATTCGAAGCAAGGCAAAAAGTAAAAATTTGTTGTTCAGTGTTATTAATAAACCTACAGACATCTTAATTATAAAGAAACAGTGAGAAGCTTTTGTCATCCAATCTACTCTCAAAAAAGCTGAAAGTTAGAATTTATAAAACAGGGCATGTAGCATGTATGGGAGAATCCACAAATGCATATAGAGTTTTAGGTGGGAGGCCGGAGGGAAAAAGACTTTTGGGAAGACCGAGACGTAGATGGGAGGATAATATAAAAATGGATTTGAGGAAGGTGGGATATGATTGTAGAGACTAGATTAATCTTGCTCAGGAAGGGATCGAAGGCAGGCTTATTTGAGGGTGGCAATGAACCTCCGAGTTCCTTAAGAGCCGTAAGTATTATTATTATTATTATTATTATTATTATTATTATCACTATCATACATATAAGAACACGTCCACACATGTGTAGTAACAGTCAGCGCGTCCGACCGTGAATCCAAGTGGACCGTGTTCGAATCTCGGTCGGGGCAAGTTACCTGGTTGAGGTTTTATCTGGGGTTTTCCCTCAACCCGATGAGCAAATGCTGGGTAGCTTTCAGTGCTGGACCCCGGATTCATTTCACAGGCATTATCATCTTCGTTCAGAAGCTAAATAACCTGAGATGTTGATACAGCGTCGTAAAATAACCAAATAAAATTTTAAAAATATAAGAACAGAAAAATACTCATATTTTGACCGGTTTCAATTTATTGAATTACTGAATGAAGTATTGCGTGGAATCCAGCTTGCTTTAAAAAAAATTGTAGCATACCGGTATTTAATAACAAAGTCATAAAGGAAGTGTAGTACGTAATGTGTACACTGTATATTTGATGTCTCTTCATTTCTTGCCTCTTTTAAAACTTATGAGATGTTGATTGAAGTAGACTGCAAGGCAATATTATGTCTTTCTTGTTGGCTTTATTCCCTTAAGATATATCAGGCAACTGCTTCAGAACAAGACAAAGCTTCCAGCCTATGAAGCTGGAAATAAAAAAAGCTGGAACCAACTGAAGAAGCTTTATTACGTTCGGATATCATTATTGAGGCAGTTATTACAAGTCCTTGGATGTATTAGATTATTGTGAAGAACGCGAGTGGAGTAGCAGTGATGTGGCAGCTGAAAACAGAGGGAGCCTCCGTTCTTGGAAGAGGAAATTCTAGCTTACTATCAGAGTTTCAGGAACCATCTCCCACAGCCAAGGCCCAAGACCAATACTAAGCTCGCTTACCTCGCGTTACTGTAAGGAAACACAGTTGACAAGTGCATAACTTTACCATTCTACATGTTTTTATGTAAACCAGCCGTGGCGAAAATGTGACTCGCGAGCACATTGTGGCTCGCAGTGATAGCTATATATTTCTCTTGCTTCCTATCTCTTCCAACCCCCACCCTCTCACTCGCTGGAGTCAAACTCCGTTCCATTTATATTTTCCTCTGACCTGCGAGTGGCGTATCGTCGCAATGTCTCTCTCGAAACCACGTTTCTCTACAAAACGAAAGTTTTAAGTAGGATGGTAGGACGCATTTTTTTGCTGCCGATATGGTGAGAATATTAAATGTATGATTTGTTCACAAGTATTACGAGGAAAACGGTTGTATAACATAAAACTTCATTATACTACATGTCACTCAAGAAATATTAAAAGGTTAAGTATTATTATTATTATTATTATTATTATTATTATTATTATTATTATTATTATTATTATTATTATTGTTATTATTACTATTACTATTATTATCGGAATAATTAGCACTCTTTATTTATGAATGAAGTCATGTTTTCATTTCGTTAACAGGTCTAGACCGAGCAAATAAACTGCTGGAATTGAAAGAAAAAAATTAACCCCAGACTACTAGTAATATAAAAACATGGCACAGAAAAGGAACCATGCTAGTTATTTGGTAGCTTGGAAAATTACGAAGAGTTGTAAGGCATTTCAGGAAGGGACATTTCTGAAAACTTATTTGATTAAAATTGCTCAAGTTTAGTGCCCATAGGAGGTTCCTAATTTTGAAAATTCACATCTTTCTCGTCAAACCATCGGCACAAAAACTGAATTCCTTTCTAATGATGTCACGAAATAGATGGACATGAAACTAAGTAGTTTTGTATGTTTTTCTCTTGCAACTGACGAGAGTACTGATGTCACAGATATGGCACAATTGACCATATTTATTCTTGGAGTTGACGAAGAGTTAAATGTTGAGGAATATCTTCTAGATCTAGTTCCCATACAAGGCAATGCTACTGGTAAAGAGATTTTTAATTATTGCCGAATGAGTATCGAGAGTCACAATTTAGATTGGTCAAAGCTAGTGGCAGTAGCAACAGACATGTAAGGACTAGACCTATGTTGAACTTTTCAAATCTTTGCCAAATAATAAATATCCGAAGCTTCGTTCTTTCGCTTGCTCTGTTGAAGCCATGTTCGCTACAACTTACGTTTGTGAAAAATTATTTTCAACAATGAAAATAGTAAAAACCAAATTTAGGTCACGACTGACAGACAAATACCTTCGTGATCAACTACGACTGGCAGTAAGTGACATAATTCCTGATTTTGAAACTTTGTCGCAGAGACATTCTGAAGACAGTTAATTTTATGTTGTGATATTGTTCATTTATTGTTCATTTCTTTCTTCGTTACACGTACTAAACATTAGTTTGTAGCCTTGTACTGTATAAAATTATATTCAAGTGCTTGACGTAAGGAAAATGAAAATCCGTTACTAAGTCAGACAGTTGCTTCACTTCCACTTCGGGTGTCCGCCTCCCTCAACAGGTAATATGCACGTTGCAGGTTACACAGTGGCTCGGCGCACGATTACGTTTTCGCCACGGCTGATGTAGACTAAGCGTTTTACTCGTATTATCTTCTCTTGTTTTCTTTGTATTTCCTTCTTGTTTTTCCTTCGTTTCCAAGGTATTCCCCTTGTGCTCCTGTGCCATATGACCTTAACCTTGCCAGAATAAATAAATAAATAAATAAATAAATAAATAAATAAATAAATAAATAAGTAAATAAATAAATAAGTAAATAAGTAAATAAAAATAAATAAATAAATAACTATCCAACTAAGTAAGTAAGTAAATAAGTAAATATATAAATAAATAAATAAATAAATAAATAAACAAACAAACAAGTAAGTAAATAAATAAATAATAATAAAAATTATTATTATTATTATTATTATTATTATTATTATTATTATTATTATTAGAATACAAAATATTGTGAATTTATTTCAACTCAACAATAGGATTTTTATTCTTCTAACAATAATTCCTTCCTACAATTCACCTTAAACGCTCTCGTCAACAATAGGATTTTCACTCAACACAGTATTCGTTATAGCACTCCACTGACGGCAATGACAATTTACTTGGACTATTACGAACAACAATAAACTGTTAATCTTAACTAATATTTACAAAGCACTATTTACAAATCAGAACTATCAGTTCTCAGTTCACAGTTCTTCTAGCTCAGTCACTCGAGTTCACAGTATCTCGAACCACAGACCTTCAGAGACAGTTCACTGTACCCGAACTCAGGTCCCTCCAACTGCGGTCCACTGCACTCGAACTCAGGTTCCTCCAACTGCGGTCCACTGCACTCGAACTCAGGACTTCGGATGCTGACACAGTTGCGGACGCACACTCGAGCCGAACTCCGGTACACAATACTGGCTTGCTTGCTCTGGCTTACTCACTGAATGGCTGATCAACTGAAACTGCCCGAGTTCGCTGGCGTTTCTTCTTTTATAGCAAAATCATAGTTGCGAGAAATTTCTACGGGTGTGCAGAGATAGCTCTCTCTCGCATTATCTGGATATATCCACTTCGACGGACTTCTGGAAGAGTCGGGAGGGTCCAGCCCCCCTTCACTCCGCACGCAGCAGCTGCGCGCGCACTCTCCCCTCGTCGCGTAGGCCCTTTCCCCCTCTCTTCTCTCCGCCGCGCGCCGTCCCTCAGTGCTCCGTGGAGTCCGCGCGATCTGCTCTCTTGCGGGACGCTGGTCGTGAGTTCGAATCTCACGTCGCTGTCACAATATTTATAAAGAAGAGAAACGTGATAACTCCAGCGAAGCGAGTCCAGGGTCCAGCGCCGAACAAACATTATTTGAAAATTGAAATATTTGTGATATGTAATTATAATTTTATAACTTGTTTGTGTAATTTACCAACCCCCAAAGATTAACGATATTGCAGAGATCGAGAGATCGTTGTTGGAATTCATCACAGATTATGAACACGTCTTAATAATGGGTGATCTTAACACGAATTTGTTAGCCTCTGATTCGAACTACACTAGACATCTATTGACCATGTTCCAGGCTCTTGATCTAGCAGTCCTTCCCCTTGAACCAACCCACCATACCCAATCTTCCGAATCCCTATTAGACTTAATTATTACGAAGAATGCAGACAAAGTACAAAAACATGGACAATGTGCGGCTTCGGGAATTTCGTACCATGATATTATTTATCTAGTATATTCCTTGAAGTATCCCAAGCCCACGCCTAAACTCATAAGGTACCGTGACTTGAAACGTGTTGATGAAACCCAACTACTCGAAGACGCAATGAAGATTCCCTGGGACTCAATATGGACCTTACATACTGTTGACGAGAAAGTTGTTAAACTAAATGAGTACATTATAAATTTATATGACAAGCATGCTCCTATCAAATCTAAACGCGTAAAAAGGACACCAGCACCATGGATGACTGCTGACATACGTAGTATGATTATGGACAGAAACGCTGCATACAAAACGTTTAAACATGACAAGACAGAAATCTCTTATAATTATTATAAACTCTTACGTAACAGAACTACTCAAGCCATTAGAAACGCAAAACTGAGACATTTTCATAACATCTTGAAGGGGGGAGCTGACCCTTCCAAACTGTGGAGAAACTTGCGGACAATTGGCTTAGGAAATCCCAGGACTCAGGTAGACAGTGTGCCAGTTTCTCTTGACGAACTCAATGACCATTTTGCAACTGTACAGTCAATAACCTTGGATACGGTCGACAAACAGCAGACAGTTAACGAATTACAAATGACTCCAATTCCGGATAGAGAAATATTTTTCTTCACTTATGTCACAGAAACTGAAGTGAGAGCGGCAATAAAACGTATTACTTCTAAAGCTGAAGGTGTAGATAATATTAGTATAATATTATTGAAGAAACTATTGGACATAATACTGCCGACATTAACACATATATTCAACGCCTCACTCATAACTTCTACCTACCCGAACCTCTGGAAGAAAGCCTTTATCCGTCCGATCCTTAAAATTAAAACCCCATTATGTGCAAATGATTTCCGTCCAATTAGTATCCTACCTGCCCTATCAAAAGCTCTGGAACGTATTGTTCACAAACAACTAATGAACTATCTAACCGAACATGCCTTACTGGACGAATACCAATCCGGGTTCAGAAATGGACATAGTACGACTACAGCACTACTAAAAGTGAATGAGGATATACGTGAAGCCACAGATGAACGTAAATTAACATTACTGACATTACTTGACTTCAGTAAGGCATTTGATACAGTTGACACGGACCTTCTATTATGTAAATTAAGACTTCTGAATCTTTCTGAAAGTTCTGTTACTTGGTTTGAATCCTACCTTCGCGAACGTCAACAATGTGTCATTGCATGCGATTATTCTTCAAGATGGTGTGTCGTGAAATCAGGAATTCAACAAGGATCAGTTCTCGGACCTTTACTCTTCATGATTTATATTAATGACGTGACTAAAATGATAAAACACTGCAAATACCATATGTATGCTGACGACTTGCAAATTTATTTGCATTTCCATCCTGATGAGACTAGTGACGCAGTAAATAAAATAAACGAAGACTTAAATTCGATTTCACTGTGGTCACACAAATTTGGATTAAGGTTAAATCCAGAGAAATCGCAAGCAATCGTAATGGTACATAATCGTCTACGAAGTACTCTTGATAGTGGTACTATACCACATATAATATTGAATGGGATTATTGTTAAATACAGTGAAACAGTTAAAAATCTTGGAATTTTTATGGATAGCGATCTAAATTGGAACACCCAAGTAACACACACTTGCAAAAAAATATTTTCTCAACTTCACTCTTTGTTTCATATGAAAGAATTTCTACCACTTAGTCTAAAAAAGAATCTTATTCAGACGCTTGTAATGCCACATTTTGATTATTGCGATTCCTTACTAACTAATGTAAGTTCACTCTTAGCTGAGAGACTACAACGTGTTCATAATGTGTGCATACGATTCATCTGCAATACTCGTAAATTTGACCATATAACACCTTCCCTCCAGTTACTTTCATGGGTGCGTCTGAAGGAACGAAGAACAATACATTCACTATCTCTTCTGTTTAGAATCATGCATACTTCTACTCCGAATTATCTATTATCGCGCTTTCAATTTCTTACAACTCTTCGAAACCGACATCAAGCACTTCTTTCTATCCCTCATCATAGAACGTCTCTATACTCATCCTCCTACACTGTAGAAATACCTCGTCTCTGGAATTCGCTACCTAATGATGTCAGGGACTGCCGGACTTTATCACAATTCAAAATTAAATTGGAAAATTTTGTCTTGTTTAATGCTTTTAGATATTGCTAGAAGTGTTGATTTGTGTTTTTTTTACTCCAGATTAAAATCGCAAGTTTCTTGTTTATGTTAGTTAATTAGGATACAATTAATTATACTTAATCACTCATTTAAAGTTTGTGTGACTGCAACCTGTGTATATTTTTGTGTGACTTTACTTCGTTTATAGTGTTTTTTTTCCTTTTTATTTCTGTTATTGTATTTGTATTCCTAGTGTTGTGGAAGAGAAGGCCTGATGGCCTTAACTACACCAGAATAAATAAATAAATAAATAAATAAATAAATAAATAAATAAATAAATAAATAAATAAATAAATAAATAAATAAATAAATAATAAATAAAATAACGGTAGCCTATTTCACGTTAAATAATATAGTATATTCATGTAAGAGAAAACATTTGTACTGTCTCATAAGGCATTGAAATAAAGAAACAAATACTGATGTGTCAATACATAATTTACACAAAGAAAATGGAAAAAAAAAGGTAATTCTTTTCTAAACTTTCTTACCTATTAAAATTTCAACGTGTATATTGTAAAAACACATTTCTTCCATTACAAGAGTTAACTTTTCTCACATGAAAATCCTACTACGTTTATTTTTAGATATAACATTCTGTTTATCAGGTAATATTACGTTAGCAGTTGAAATCCTTAAAACTGATCGTAAATGATTATCAATGGACAACTTAGCCTAGATTTGTTAAGTTTCAAGAGAGAAAAAACTGTTCACACTATAAGTGCTGCCGAACACAGATAACATTTCTGAACCTAATTGAAGTAATTGAGGATACTGCATTGTGACGACATAAATACTATTTACTTTTTGGCAAGAGATCGAATGAGGCGTTGTGTCTGTACTCCCCTATTACGTCTAGCGTAAGACTGCAGATAGCAGAGGTATATCAGGGGCGGTAACGGCTGAACGCGTGCTGTTGCTGGAACGAACAGGCATGTCAATTGATGCCCACAGGAGCAAGCGCGCTCTTTAGAGCCCAGGAGAGCCTGAGCGCTTTACAGCGGAAAGGAAAGAGACAGACGAAAGAGGTGGTATATGCCGTTTGGTCGAGCTATATTCAGGGATGGGCAGCACTGATTCAATAGATAAAGGGAAGAGAACTTATTAAAACTGTATCCATGTTAATTTTTAGATTTGCCTGAGAAGTATAAGTGCATTATAAGAATGTAAGTTTTAATTTTAATGCTTATTTTTTACAAGTTTGATTCTTTTATTCAAAAGAAATATTTTCTCAACTTTTCGTACAGAAAAGTGAAATTTTCAGGTATAAGCCTATTTATTTAGTAGCCTCACAGAATGTTTTCGTAAATCTAATATACCGTATATACGTATTACTGAAGATGGTGTATTGAACATTTTGAAAATATTCGCATGGAAATTGTTTGTAAGGAAATGAATTAACAAACCAACTACTGTTACATCATAAGCAAAAGGTACGTGCCCATGTATTGTAAAAATGTCAGCTCTATAGCTTCAGTAATTTTCGAGAAAATAATTTAATATTCTGATGATAGGAAGTTGCTCACAAATATCACCTTAAAAGCATACTGCGATAAGAGTTTTGTTGTGTAATATTAGTTACACTTAAAACATATACAGTACCTAGGTAACTTTGCTTTAATATTGTTTTAATTAGTTTATTGATTACTTTTCTAAGGCTAAAGGTACCATCAATATAAATTCCAACTTATCATGTCATACTCAATCTCTTTCTTTGGAATATCACTTTCTTTATGAATGATGTGTTTCATCCACTTAATACAGTATAATATGATACTACTATGGAATTTAAGTGAATATTCCTTCTTAACTCTCTATTATGTTATTAAGATTTAAAACACAAGTGCAATATTAAGAAATCAGTGTTAGTACTTTTGTTTTACAGACAATATAGATAATATTAAACAGAAAGAAGCCATATAAAAATAACGACAATATAAAATTTCACGTTCCGTTTGAAGTTTGTGCACCACTGTTTTCTTAATCCAACAGATTTCTTATTCATATACACAACCCTTCCTCTTTCCATATTTAGCGCTTGCTGCCCGCGCACGACGTCAAGGTCAGAAAAATGCGCTTGCTTTGACATCACTGTAATAGAACATCGCTGTTGTAGAAACTGAACACGACGAAAAATGTGAGTAACAATTGGACTCACTTATAGAATAGAATATGTGAAAAATGTGATTATATCAATGATTAAACGCTGACGAAAATTAATGTCATAAGTTAACAAAACATATTTGTGGAGAACTGAAAACAAAAGTCAGCATGAACTTACGACTATAGAACATGAGGACATCTGTACCTTTTCTATTCGCTTTCTGAATGTTCATGCGCTATAAAAATAATAATGATGATGATAATGATGAAGATGATATTCCTGTGTTTTAATTGTGACCATTAATTTTATATTTAAGTTTTCGAGCAAATAATTGTAAGGATTTCCCTGAGGTCACATGTCCCTGCAGATTTCTCAGCAGGCTGTACCTGGCGTCTTGCTCTCTGACAGCTGCATTATTCACGAGTTTTCGCATCTTGTTCAACACTTTCAGCTGTTACAGGCATTTGACGTGGAACAAATATCACGTCCGAAACACCTGAAGATCGCTGTAAAACAGTCGAAGTGCGGGGAACAAAAGACGAGCGATGCTGAATGGCAGCAGACTACGGCATGTAACCATCTTCACAAGGAAGGGTTACTTCTTCCTACGTATGTTTTAACTTGCTCCGAACTCATGTGGAAGAATTGTTCATCTTTCAGGAAACATAGCATTGGTTTTATAAATAAATCATAATGGTTAACTAATTTTGATGTGATCCTATTCCGAATGAATTATGACTGAATCAAAGATCGGCTAAACTAAATAAAGTAGACTCTTTTATTATTTTTGGAATGGCTTTGTGGTAGTTGCAGCAGGAGAATTTTTCGGAAAACATAACGGAAAATGTTATGTCCTTGTAACAATGGAATTCCTATTATTAATTTATTTATTTATTTAATTATTTATTTATTTATTTCATTATTCATTCATTCATTCATTCATTCATTCATTCATTCATTCATTCATTCATTCATTCATTCAGTCGACCTGGTTGGCGAGTTGGTATAGCGCTGGCCTTCTATGCCCAAGGTTGCGGGTTCGATCCCAGGCTAGGTTGATAGCATTTAAGTGTGCTTAAATGCGACAGGCTCATGTCAGTAGATTTACTGGCATGTAAAAGAACTCCTGCGGGACAAAATTCCGGCACATCCGGCGACGCTGATATAACCACTGCAGTTGCGAGCGTCGTTAAATAATACATAACACTTTTTCATTTATTTATTTATTTATTTATTTAATTACCTATTCATTTATTCTGGTAGAGTTATGGCCATGACGCCTTCTCTTCCAAACTACCACAAGTGAAATACATAATGAAACAATGACAAAAATCGTAAAGTCATGACTTATACTTGTGAATAACTTAAATAATTTTACTTGAACATTAGAAAAGTTTAGATAGTGTCTGGGATGATAGTAGGCCTATAACCAGGGTTGTCATTCGTCCCGAAAAATCTGGAGTGTGTCGATTTCATTTGCCGGAAAAAGTGTCGCGCCAGAAATCTATAAAAATGACCAAAATCTCAATTTTAGAGTTCACAATGTAGTATATTTGCTTCCTCGAAATCCAAGTCTGCTTCTTGACAAAGCTTAACAGTCAAATTGATTTACGAAATTAATAAGAAATGAATTTATATAGATATATCAATAACAAAGGTATTGTGGTCAAGACTGTTGGAATTAGCGAAGTAAACTCTTTCAAGAAAGAAAGAACAGCGTTTTATAATGTATGCTGTATATATGTTGAAATATGGGAGGCACATTTTTTTACGAAGATTTAAATTATTTTAAATGGATGACTTTGACGAGAACCCTCAGTGGGGGAACATTGAAAAATGTGTTGAATTTATTTATGATACAGGACATCAGATTAATGATTCTTTATTATTTGATCAGTATGTACAGAAAGAATTAGACGGAAAGGAAGTTGACAGTTACAAAAATAAGCAAATTGATGCAATGTGGGTATAGTTCTTTTCAATCACACAAATACCCCAAACAATTTTCAGAACTACTGAAATTAGCTGTCTTTTATTTTAGCATTTGTAGCCATAATGCTAAATTTAGAGAGGATATTTTCTCTCATGAACACTCAGTGCATCTAATGAGAGTAATAGATTAAAATTATCATCGATTAAAGTAATGTTATTATGTCTCGTGACGAGAATATTATACGAAATGGAAATATAAAAATTCGAAATTTATCTTTTGAAGAGGTGGAGAAGTTCAAACATCTTGGAGCAACAGTAACAAATATAAATGATACTCGGGAGGACAGTAAACAGAGAATACATGTGGGAAATGCCTGTTATTATTCGGTTGAGAAGCTTTTATCATCTAGTCTGCTGTCAAAAAATCTGAAAGTTAGAATTTATAAAACAGTTATATTACCGGTTGTTCTTTATGGTTGCGAAACTTGGACTCTCACTTTGAGAGAGGAACATAGGTTAAGGGTGTTTGAGAATAAGGTGCTTAGGAAAATATTTGGGGCTAAGAGGGATGAACTTACAGGAGAATGAAGAAAGTTACAAAACACAGAACTGCACGCATTGTATTCTTCACCTGACATAATTAGAAACATTAAATCCAGACGTTTGAGATGGGCAGGACATGTAGCACGTATGGACGAATCCAGAAATGCATATAGAGTGTTAGTTGGGATGCCGGAGGGAAAAAGACCTTTAGAGAGGCTGAGACGTAGATGTGAAGATAATATTAAAATGGATTTGAGGGAGGTGGGATATGATGATAGAGAATGGATTAATCTTGCTCAGGATAGGGATCAATGGCGGGCATATGTGAGGGCGGCAATAAAACTTCGGGATCCTTAAAAGCCAGTAAGTAAGTAAGTAAAGTAATGTTATTATTTCAGTATGACAAAACATTTTTCGTTGTAGTGAATTTTACGACAATATTATGAAAAATAAGAACATGCTGGGATGTATAACAACGTAAAAAATAGGAATGGTATGAGTAATCGTGTAAAAAATGAAGTCGTTTCTTTATATTTTTATGTGGGCTATTTATTTATTATTATTTATCCCTCCAGATTGTATCTAATACTAATCCCGAGACGTTATCCATTTTACTTATAGCATATGGAAACCCTAATTATAAGATATTAAAAACTAAAACATTAATGGACCTTAAAAGAGCCTATAACTTAGTACCAAATGTACATGCTGAGCTTAAAGCATGTGATATAATGATGAAATTGTTAAAGCATGTGGCTTTTCTATTTTTGTTTTATTAAAATACTAAATTTTAGGGGGTGAAAAAAATTATTTTGAACATATTTTCATTTATCATTCTTTTTCTATTCATAAAGGTTGTGCCAAGGAGTCTATTTTTATGTTTATTTGTAGAATTTTAGGTTCTTCATATCTCAGAACGTACAAAATACAAAAAGAGTTTTATGAATTAAAAAAGAAAATTGAAGGCTTACAATGCTATATGTGACAATGTGTTCACACCTATACTTCATCGGAATAAATAAGGAACTAAAGCTTGCAACACTGACTGAATTCTGGCTGATTGTTTTGATTGTACAAGTCGTCCGATATGCGACGCGCTTCTAAGGTTAAGATCTGAATTCTGACCTTGATCCTCCCCTCTGATACAAAATACTGCACTATCTTCCAAAGTAGACAATTTCTCTGTGAAGTGTAGTACTGTTTCGAGGAGTGTGTGGTGGAGACTATCGGCACACGTGGCTAGACTGATTCTTATTGGCTGCCGATAACTCGCCAGATTGTCTATAAAAAATCTACATGTCCATTTCTTCCATTACCAGTTCTTCAATTTCGAGGTCACTTCATAGGGATAGTTCAGTGAATCTTCTTCTCTTCATAAAAGTCAAATGTACTTTTTGTTGCGTGGTGTTTGATATGTTTTTATTTTAAGCTATTTCGTTTACATGACGGCATTCCATTTTCGGCAAATGAAGTGTCATGAAATTTTGAATTCCAACCAATCACAGTCACACATCGCGATAATTTCTGCAGGTTGATTTATCACTAACAATTTTTCGCATGGTCGTTCTTTTGTTTAGTCGGTGTCGCCAACTTTTTCCACGTAAATCGATGAGCATGAATCCATTGTACTAAATAAAGTGCGAACTCTTACTTCCACATCTACATCTTCATCTTGTAATTCCATGTCCATTGTATCTAAATAAAATGACACTCCTTCATAACAATTGTTCATTTAATTAATATATTAATCAGGTTATTTGTAATTATACTATAAAATGTTTAAATTAAATTATGATTTTACCAGATAATGAAAACGTATTTCTGTTATAATAACAAGAGAAAAGCACAGTACATGTAATTAACATTTTAAAACCAATATTTCGCTTTTATCAATTGGCATTACTGAATAACATTCAATTTCTTTATTGCAATAATCGTTATTAATCTGTTTCGACTTCACAATGTCTTAATAGGTTAAGTATTCATAAATAACATTTTGTGAGCGAATTTTACGGACATATCATTTACATTTTTATTTTAATCAAGAAATAGTTCTAATAAATGTCACTCAAGGTCTGAGATTACTATGGACTATATCGTGTCCGTTAATAACTATCGGTTCTTGAAGGAAAAAAGTTTTCTGGGTAGTGTAGTGGACTTTAATTATGTAGTGTATTTTTGGACTTAACAAATTGCAACATCATGTTCCTCTAGGAAAGTTCTTTCCTTTGGAATACAGTAGTATATAATACATTTCCTTCTCCTTGATAATTCGTTCGGAGAAAATCAACAGCCTTGAATTTCTGCGATTCACTGCGATATTTGGAAATTTCACTTCGTATTGTCGCACACAGGACTGAAGTACGTAAGGTGTGACAGTTGGTACAGCACACAAGGGACTAGGGTTCAAGCCCAGTGGTGCCGTGAGTTATTTCCCAGAGTGCGTTCTGTGTTGTGTAGCCTATCGATCTTCATCCGTTTCGCTACTGCAAACACGCAAAGAGAGAACGCGCTACCGATTTATGGGCGCAAACAACTATAATGTTTGGTTTACGTCTTTGGCAAAAGAAGAAACGTGGTTGAAAAATTTATCTATTCAACTGAAAATGTAGGCCTATGTCTCCTTTACTTGTCCAATGCACAATAACAGATGGAGGTTGGTTTTAAAGTAAAGTTAAACATTTTTGACAATAAAACATAAATAGTGATATATGCATGTTTTAAGTTCCACAGTTTACGCCATATTTTCACGAACTTTTATCTGTGAACCATAACTGTAGCTAAAACAGAAACTTTGACCCTGATGAATAGTTATATAAAATTAGCTCAGCCTGATAGTACGTCATAACTTCAGAAAATCTGTATTAATTGAAGCGATGAGCTCAAAAACCATTCAAGTTCACTTTTGGCCATTCATTTTTAGCAAATTTTAAATTAAATTTTGGATATTTCCACAAGTGTTGCGACTTTAAAAATTGGTAGGCCTATGCTACTTTGTTTTGATCTCCAAAATAACTAGAAATATTACGTGAAAAAGATAATAATTAGGTAAGAAATAAAAAAAGTTTTTTTTTCTTGCATTTTTTCTCGAAACTTGTGTAAATGGACTTGAATGGTTATTGATCTCACCGCTTCAATTTTTATACGACTCTTAGAAGTAGATGGTAGGCGAAATTTTCTATTTAGCTACATTCCATTTTTTTTTTTGGTATCTTAATTATGGAGAGTGAAAATTAAGTACGAAATACTGCTAATAACTTTATAATGTGAATGTTTCTAAAATTGTTAAAAACTATATTTATTAGTTTCATATCGCTTAATATTTTCCTCATATATTAGAAAGTGCATATCACTATGTATATACTGTGTGCCGAAAACATATTTCTTCAATGACAGCATAAACATATTTTTACATTTTTAAAACTGTTCTCTCAATTCTGTGTGAAAAGATCAATTTATTCGTCATTGTATTGTT
The DNA here is from genome assembly GCF_040183065.1 of Periplaneta americana. Lineage (NCBI taxonomy): Eukaryota > Metazoa > Arthropoda > Insecta > Blattodea > Blattidae > Periplaneta > Periplaneta americana. Next base: position 117,470,920 of record NC_091129.1, read on the forward strand.
TATTTTCTTTTAATTTTAGCCTTATGTAGAGAAGGTAAGTTAATTTAAATAGAGTATTTAATTGTTTTAGGAATTACAAGAGTCCATGAGTATTGTTTAAAAACAAATCTAGTCATCTATAGTGTAGGATATTGTGTATCATGGCGAATTTAGCTGTAAAACCTATATTACGAGGGATATTTCATAAATAATGCACAGGTTTGCAGAACTGTAAAGTGGACGTCGCAACACCAATGAAAATTACGTCTGTTGCAGTTTAAGGATTGAGGAAGAAGCACATTTGTTCGTTTCGTCCATAGCTTACTCTGTATTTAAGAAACGAGAGCTGAAAATGGAGCCCACACGTGCCTCGAGTACTATGACGATTGAAGATCAAAGATCGAATTTTTACTTGACAAAACCAGCCCCACAGAAATCCACACTTCCACAGTGCTTTGAGTGGAGTTTGTGGTGAACTTACAGTAGACCATAATACAGTTTCTCGTTGAGCTACTCGTTTCGGTGATGGTCCTGTCAGTAAGTTTGCAATGTCCAGGAGTTTCTGCTTCTGTTCAGTAGTCAAACAGTGATGGACCCATCGCACATAAATTCTCTCTTCTTCAAATACTTTGTCAACATATGGAATACTGAATTAGGTGAAATCCCCGTAGCTTCTGAAACTTCATCACATGTCGCTCGACGATCTTCTTGAAAAGCATCCGCCACAAGTTTCACACTCTGTTCTTGTGTTGATGTTTTCGACCTTTCTGGTCTTGCATCATCGTCTAAGCTGACACAAAACGAGTAGCCTAACGAGAAACTGTACTACTATCCACTGTAAGCTCACCACAAACCCGCTTCGCTGGGGATTTCTGTGAGGTTTTGTCACATAAAGATTCGATCTTTAATCTTCAATCGTCACAGTACCCGAGACACGTGTATGCTCCATTTCTAGCTCTCGTTACTTAAACACAGATTATGCTATGGACGAAACGTACACATGTTTCTTTCTGAATCCTTCAACTGCACCTGACGTAATTTTCATTGGTGTTGCGTCATTCACTTCACAGTTATGTCCACCTGTACATTGTTTATGAAATGACACTCGTACATATGAGGCAGTAGCTATCTGTAAGAAACGAAATAATGAAGTATCTCCTGAGATCCACTATACTGTTTCATAATAGGATGAGCCATCTGTAGCTTCAGCAAGTGAATGTGGACATTCAACAGTACGGTAGTTTTGAATAAACCTATGAATATAGAAAGACAGTCTAATATAATAATCCTTACATAGTAATAAGTAGACCGCGGGAGTGCGGGCCCTAGTACCGCGATTGCAGTTAACTATGCAGACGGGTATAGAGTATGACGTAAGTCTCTCTCGCCTTTCTCCGTACTGTTCCGTGCATCGAACCCGAAACATTCACAGTGTCTGGCTGTCATACTGAAGAATTTTGTGTGTGAAATGACACACATTACAATGCCTAAACAACTCGTTCACGAAGTGCAATACTAAATAATTTAGTGGAACAATTCGGACGCGATATACTAGGCGTGTTCTTAAAGTAAGTTCCGTTATCAATTATAGCCGTAACATCGCTGCAATAGTTATTTTGCGCATGCATATTTTCTTCTTCAATCTTCAGACAAGCTGTGCATGCAGTTTCAGAGCTTCAGTTCGTGTGTGTGGTTAGTTATGATCAGTTGAAATGTTTAAAGTGATCGAGCACCCCGCCGACTGTGAGATGCGCTCTGTTACCCGTTTCTTGAATGCGAGAAAAATCAAACCAGCTGACATTCATCGTCAACTTTGTGAGGTGTATGGTGATGATGCCATTAGTGATGGAATGGTCAGAAGATGGGTTAGGAAGTTCAAAGAGGGCCGCGTCTCTGTGCATGATGAGCAGCATACCGGTCGGCCATGTTTGGTCAATGACAATTTGGTGCGTGCTGTCGATTAAAAAATCATGAGGACAGGAACAAATTGACCATCCCTCCTACAGCCCGGATTTGGCTCCGAGTGACTTTCATCTCTTCCTGCACCTCAAGACGTTCCTCGGCGGTCAACGTTTTGATGGCGACGACACCCAAAATCTCATCTCAAAATTTGGCTGGGAACAAATTGACCATCCCCCCTACAGCCCGGATTTGGCTCCGAATGACTTTCATCTTTTCCTGCACCTCAAGAAGTTCCTCTGTGGTCAACGTTTTGATGGCGACGACACCCAAAATCTCATCTCGAAATTTGGCTGGGAACAAATTGACCATCCCCCCTACAGCCCGGATTTGGCTCCGCGTGACTTTCATATCTTCCTGCACCTCAAGAAGTTCCTCGGTGGTCAACGTTTTGATGGCGACGACACCCAAAATCTCATCTCGAAATTTGGCTGGGAACAAATTGACCATCCCCCCTACAGCCCGGATTTGGCTCCGAGTGACTTTCATCTCTTCCTGCACCTCAAGAAGTTCCTCGGTGGTCAACGTTTTGATGGCGACGACACCCAAAATCTCATCTCGAAATTTAGCTGGGAACAAATTGACCATCCCCCCTACAGCCCGGATTTGGCTCCGAGTGACTTTCATCTCTTCCTGCACCTCAAGAAGTTCCTCGGTGGTCAACGTTTTGATGGCGACGACACCCAAAATCTCATCTCGAAATTTGGCTGGGAACAAATTGACCATCCCCCCTACAGCCCGGATTTGGCTCCGAGTGACTTTCATCTCTTCCTGCACCTCAAGAAGTTCCTCGGTTGTCAACGTTTTGATGGCGACGACACCCAAAATCTCATCTCGAAATTTAGCTGGGAACAAATTGACCATCCCCCCTACAGCCCGGATTTGGCTCCGCGTGACTTTCATCTCTTCCTGCACCTCAAGAAGTTCCTCTGTGGTCAACGTTTTGATGGCGACGATGAAGTGAAAACTGCAGTGCCGGAGTGGTTCGCATTGCAGGCGGGCGAATTCTACAATGAGGGGATAGAAAGACTTGTGCCACGACTCGATAAATACCTCAATAATGGTGGAGATTATGTTGAGAAGTAACTGAAGTGTGGGGAATACAATGCAACAAAAATAGTTTGTAAATATCTTCCCGTTTACTTACTACACCCTTTTGGAACTTACTTTAAGAACACGCCTCGTATTTAGGCTATTATAGAAGGAGAAAGTGTTGTATGTGCCGTGTGTAATTTCAGATTATTACGAACTAAGAAGTACTATTTTGAAAGACACTGTAATAGTAAAGCACACAAGGAAAATGTTGAACGCAATTCAAACAAGAACCAATCGAGTTCAAATAGTCGGTCACAATTCAATATATAGACTTATGTGACATGTCGGTATACACAAACGTTGCATTCAGAACTTTAGACAATCCCCACTTTAGATCATTTCTGGAAAAATACATAGATCAACATATTCCAGGAGAAGCAACAATACGTAAATAATATTTTTTTACCAATTTCGTACCAGAATACGATTGCCAAAATTCGAGAAAGCGTAAACGATCAGAAAATATATGGGTTTCAGTTGATCATTCTACAGACGTCAATGGTAGGTATGTGGCAAATGTGGTGGTCGGTATACTTTCCGAGAACTGTGTAGGGAAGAAATTTGTGCTAACTTCAGAGAAACTGGAAAAGGTAAACCATGCAACTATTGTCCAAGTTTTTTATAAGGCTGTGCGCCTTTTATGGCCGGAAAGGATTACATATAATAATGTACTTCTTTTTGTCACTGATGCAGCTCCATATATTGTTAAGGCAGCGAAACAACTTAAAGAGCGGTATTCCAACATGGTGCATTTAACTTGTCTGGCGCACGGACTGCAAAATTACGTCGACATCGCATCAATTACATAAGTATGAAATGTATGATTATTGTATGTATGCAATTCATATACTCAAGACTGTACTTCTGAAGCACGCACAGTGAGTTGCTTACCTGAGAGTTCATTACACTCGCCACGGAACGCTCCAGTCATACTTAACTTGACGGTAAAGAGCCCGCACTCCCGCGGTTTAGTAATAAGGAACACAGCTGAGATGTGGGTAATAGATTATGGACTCACACCAGACAGAAACATTATAGGAAAAGGGGTTAGGAATAGCTTGCAAATAATATTTAATTTCAAATAGTCAACATACGTAAAAACCCCACAACAGGAACTATTAATGAGTAATTATTATTAATTAGTAATTACGAAGTGTGATATAATTATATCGATTTGCAATAAAATTAAATGAACGATGTTTCCAGGGTTTCATAAAATGTCAGTGGCGCGACAGTTCATGGAGGGCTAAGAACGATCGCCCTACTGTTGGCCTCATGTCTACATGCTTCAGCAGAGATGAACGTTCAACCAACCAATAGGGATTGAGATTAGGTCAGCGCAACGATCCCCCACCCCCCACGTGTTATGGCAGGCTTACGAAACCGGATTTCACTCACATTGCAGCTCCCCAATTTCATCACTATGGTGGTTGAGGACCGGTCCCATACAATGACTGATATATCAAGAGAAAATGTCCTGCCTATGACGCCTTATACCACGCAGCTATGGCCCTGGCCCCAGAGACACGCAACCTCCTGTTATGTATTGCAAAACATGATCTTCTCTGAACTACGCATATAAGGCGAAAATGTAGGTCTCAACTTAAACGTAATTTATATTAGATAATATTATAGTATCGATTGTAAATACATTTTTCTTGTGAAATTGATTTTAAATAAAGAAACTTATTGCGCAAATTTCTAATTATTTGGAATATTACGCCGCTTTTGTATGAAAGCAGGAATATTAATACTCAATTTCTATTCTTTTCTTATTACTATGAAATTTGGTAGCATAAAAATTCATGGTAGTGCTGGATTCGTTATAGTCAGTGTTTTGTTTTCGAGTATCGTAGCAACGGTAGCCGTTCACCGTAATCTGTTTTGATTTAGTGAGTGAGTAATTAATTACACGCATCCAGGCATTAGAGACCTGCTTCCTGGTTGATTTCTGCTGTATATCCTATCAGTTAATTACGTTATGCACTCACAGGCATGCATGAAATGGTAACAAACAGTTCGTTGAGTATGTTTACACATCAACTAGGATCATCTGCAAATTCATTCATCTATCATTCCAAAACCTATTAGGTCATAAGATGGGCACATTGGCTTTCAATTGTAAAAATATCAATACCACGAATAGCATTATCCTTCCACCAATGAAAGCTTAGGATAATGCTTGTTACGTTACCTCATTCTCTTTATCGGACCAGCGGACTCGCATCCGAAGGTGTACCAGAGAGAACAGACTGCCAAAACTTATTGTTGAAAGACCCGGAGCGCCGACACGGAGCACTGCGAGGTGATGTGCAACTAGCTACCATTCGAGGTCCCAAGTGATAGTCATTGAGGGCACCATAACTGTCCGCCAGTACGTGAATAGGTTAATGAAACAGTGGTAGCCTCTCTCAGATTCAATTTAAAAAGTGAGATATTTCAGGAAGATAATGCACGGACTCACACGGTACGCACAGCAATGCGTGCTATTCGAGGCATTGAGAACCTAATATGGCCACTAGGTCCCCAGACTTGAACCCAATTGAGTATGTGTGGGTTTTTAATTGGAAAATAATTGAACATTTCTCTTCATACCTCTTAATGTTTAACAACTAACTCTCTAACTATAGTCAGCATGGAAACCAATTCGCATGAAGGTATTAAGACCTACATAATTATTTCTATAACATATCGTATTTGAAAATATGATTGAGCCCAAGCTACTCACACATTGTATCCCTCTTCTAGAATGTTGAATTTAAGTTCACTTACCCCAACCCTTCATTGTTACTTCCATTTCAACTAGTGTATTTGAAAAAAATCTGATCATATATTAGAAACTGTCACGTGCATTAGGAGTTTCAGCTAATACTTTATGGGACAACATAATAAATAACGATGCAGAGGGGGGGAGAAAGCTTAATGAATTATCATAAATGCTAGCCCCAGAGTGTCTCAAAATTAAATGTCACATGATGGAAAAAAATGAAAAGAAATTGATATGTCTGGAAGACAAATAGTATTCGTAAATAATTACGAAAAATGTCCCCGTAAGTAAAATGTTTTAGGCCTGTAAGAGCCTCCGCTCGACCACAGTCTCAAATGAATAATATTAGCTGAAAGTGGCCAACGGAAATCCAAGAAGAAGCAACTAAATAGTTTTATTGAGACTGACAATTGAAAGAAGAATGTGGAACTCCATCAGAGGATATACGAGTTTATAGGTTTTCACGGGGACTGTGATCAAAATTACTTTTTTGTTTAATCTAGTTCCAGGACACGGCGGATTACCCAAAAACCTAGTTTTGAGCATTTAGACGTAAATTCCCTGCCAGTCCATAACGTGTTCGTTTCTTTTCCGTTCAGTCGCAGAGCCTGTTTTATTAACTATAATATTACGTTTCGTGTTTGAACCAGCTGTCAAGAAATTTACGTTTAAATGCTTGTCTTGTTCTGCCACACAATTCCTGCACTGCATGTACATATTCAAGATGAATTTACGACAATGCAGTGAATTTATCACCATTGCACAACGCTACTACAATCTCTAATGAAATTTTTCACAACTGTATAACATTACTGGCCTATTCAGATAAACCTCACTGACGACTTACTGCAGGCGGGAAGAGCGCCGGGACTTCATGGAGGGGAATGTCAGCGATTGCATGGGGATCGCCCGCCGACATGCAGAACAATGTTTCGGGAACTTTAAACTGCTCGCTCCATAAATCCAACTCATGTATGTACTTTGGGTTTGGCATGCGATTGAAGATAGGGAGTGAGGGAAAATTGTTGCATGTTTTCAGTAAGTCTGTAACAATGTGTATACTATATTCATTGTTCAGTAAATTAAATAAATGAAAATGTATATATTCTTAGTAATTAAATTACGAACATATTATTTTTGCGTTCTTAATCTTTCACAGGTACTGATTTCTAGGCATTAAGTTTGTTACGCGCCGGAGAGGCTTATATTTTACGTCTAGGGCAGGCCCATGGATAACATTACACAGTCTTATAACATTATTATACAGAGTGTTTAAAAAATGACGTTAAAAATTTTAGAAGTGCAAAGTAAAAAGAAGGGAAGCAAAATATTCCGGTATATATGGGTCCGCAAATTAACCGTTTACGAGACAATGACATTTTTTTGCTGGTTGGGGCTGCCAGCGAACATTCATGCTTTGTACGTATGCCGCACTCTTTCTATTTCTTTTCTTCCTAAGCGTGAGACGATATCTAAACAGACGATATGGTGAACGATGGATAGGTAGAAGAGGACCTTTACCCAAATCACCGGATTTAAATCCTTTGGTTTTTTGTATATGAGGTTATGCATAAAGCCTGGTTTACACAACATGCATCACCACACCTGAAGAATTGCAGCATCGGATTGTAGATATCTTCCAGCAAGTGAAGAATGACCCAGGATTGCTCGAGCGCATTCTTGAGTCTTTGCGAAGAAGACTAGATAGATGCATTCGAGTGGATGGTCAGCATTTTGAACACCTGCTCTAAATTCTTCAGTTAACATGTGCAGTTTGCTGTACTTTACCTTGTTTATCCTCAAATTTTACTATTCTTCAAACAAAAAAGTTTCTTTAGTGTATGTTCAATCACATATCTGTGATATTGAAGAAAAAGTTATGAATTTTACTGTCTCGTGATTGAGAAATTAAATAAAATTGTCACTGCTTTAGTTGGAATTAGTACTTGCTACTTAGGTTTCAGGGGGCCTCAACCAGGACAAAATGACATTATTTCGTTTTTTCACTGGGTTATTTTACGACGCTGTATCAACATCTAGGTTATTTAGCGTCTGAATGAAATGAAGGTGATAATGCCGGTGAAATGAGTCCGGGGTCCAGCACCGAAAGTTACGCAGCATTTGCTTGTATTGGGTTGAGGGAAAACCCCGGAAAAAACCTCAACTAGGTAACTTACCCTGACCGGGATTCGAACCCGGGCCACCTGGTTTCGCGGCCAGACGCGCTGACCGTTACTCCACAGGTGTGAACCATTATCTCGTAAACGGTTGATTTGCGGACCAAGGTTTTCTGGAAAACATTTCGCTTCTCTTCGTTTTTATCCCTAAAAATTTCACCACCACTTTTGAAACACCCTGTATTTTAGAATTAAAACTTACGGAGAGCACTTATATACACGAGAATGAAATGCAGTCCAGATATATATTTTTTTACTACGATTTTTTGTATTATTTTTTGGAGTTATATTCATAAAAAAGACGATTAAAATCAATTCGGACAATATACCTATACTCGCAAAGGACACTCACTCTTGCCTGATTATAATATCAGATGCAATTATTCTGTTTTTCCAGTAGAGTTTCCACAGAAACGTGACTTGTCACTGGTATTTAATCCTCTCGAGGGGAGGTTTGCATATCAGTCATTTGTATGGGATAAATGTGAGGGGTAAGTGTGCAAACCGCAGGCATGACGTCATGAGTTTACCTGCTGGAACGCTGGAAATAACCTCGAGGTCACTTTCACAGACAGACACTAAATAACTCTGCCCAGGACAAAGGCAGCCAACTGTGAAACCAGTACGCGCTTCTGGAGGGTGTGTTCATTACGTACGTCTGTCAGATGCGTTACCAGGTGTGTGATAAGCAAATAGGATGATAAAATAACAATAATAATAACAATAATAATAATAATAATAATAATAATAATAATAATAATAATAAATCTGTAGCCGAAATTTTTCTGGTTATTTTCGATTTTCCAAAAATAATTGGTGCTAACATACTATATAATTAACCACCGTGAAACCGAAAATCGCTTTTTTGAAATTTTTGTTTGTATGTCTGTCTGGATGTTTGTTACCTTTTCACGCGATAATGGCTGAACCGATTTATATGAAAATTGGAATATAAATTAAGTTCGTTGTAACTTAGATTTTAGGCTATATGGCATTCAAAATACGTTATTTAAAAGGGGGGGTTATAAGGGGGCCTGAATTAAATAAATCGAAATATCTCGCTTATTATTGATTTTTGTAAAAAGTGTTACATAACAAAGGTTCTTTAAAAATAATTTCCGATAAGTTTTATTCTTCATAAAATTTTAATAGGATTGATATTTAATGAGATAAATGAGTTTTAAATTTAAAATAACGATATCTAAGATGGTGCAATGAAATAAGAACAAATGACTTCGTCTATAAGGGGCCTTGGACAACAACAATCGAAAAAGGGGCCTTGGACAACAACAATCGAAAGCTATTAAACATAGCCTACAGAGAATGTTTGTGTGTTTGTATGAAGTAATATCGAAAGCTAAATTAACCGATTTGTGCAATTAATTATTATTTCACCATTGGAAAGTGTAGTTTCTCTAGATGGACATAATGCTATAATGTTATTACAGTAACTTCTGAGTAAATCGAGGACAGGTAAGATTAAAATAGATTCTTATGCACAGAAAATTTGACAGGATATTTTGTACATTCGTTTTCTGTATTTCTTAAAATAATATTTATATACACACTCATTTTAATCTCAGAGAATTAACAAACAAAATAACAATACAATACATTTTCACCGCCGCGCCGCCTCAGATTGTAGTGTTGTTGTTCCTGCAGTAATTCCTATGTGCAAAATATAAAATTTTTGAGTAGGGAGAAAAAACACATTTATTCATTCCATGGCAATGGTACTGTACATAGGAGATCGTGAATTCTTACATTTTCGAAAGAAAGAAATATAATTACGTATTACTGTTTATGCTGTATCACTATTTAAGTTATTTGAAGGGTTCAGAACCATGGTGGGCGAAGCGTCATTTTACTGAAGACGTAGAAAACAATGATTAAAATTAAGTTATTACCATAATTCAATGGAAACATATAGCAAGTAATATAAAGTTTACACATTAAAACTAAATGATGTCAGTCTTCATTAAACTATGGTTGCATGTAATAACAAATAAGAAACATGTTAAAGGAATTGTCATTGCACCAAATGAGTGGTCTCTGGACCAAAATGATCGCATTTTAATTATTTAAATACAATTTCAATTAAGTAACATATTAAACGATTTATCCTTCCAACAAACACGAATGTTCCCTGGATCAAACGTCCTATTTCAATTATGTAATTACTTTATATTTATTTCTAACAGGTGCAGCGGAGCGCACGGGTACGGCTAGTAATAATAATAACACTAATAGCAACAATAATAATCATTATAACAATATCAATAATAATAATAATAATAATAATAATAATAATAATAATAATAATAATAATATCAATAATGTTTTTGTTGTCATTGACTACATTACACTTTACTATATAATAAAAGAAAAATAAAATAATTACCAATACGGGATGCATGAATGAATTAATTACATTAGGACTGGGTACATAACCGGTGGTAATGATGGTACTGCACTAAACTTAACAATCAGAATTTACACAAAAAAAAAACAGTAAGAAACACAATAGAAAGATCACAAACAAAATAGAAATAGAAAACAAAACACAAAACAATTCCCCAAGACAAAACAAATCAAACAAACATTTAACAAAATAATAACACAGTTGCGAAACAATAACACAAATACAAAGCAACTCAAAACAAACACAAACAAAAACACAGTATAAATAAATACTTCAGAATGCATTGAATCGCTCTTAGCACCAAGTTGAAGAAGGTTCGAAAAGCTTACGCAACACTCTTCTCCATTTCAGTTTGGTTGATAGGTTTTCCCCTCTACTCACACTCTTTACCATCCGTGAAGGGGAAGATGCTACTGTCTATCTTGCTAACGTTAGACTAATTGACTTTGAACACAGTGAAAATTCTTATTATTGAAAATGTTTACCGGTAATCTATATTTCAAAAATCTATACTAAGCGTTTGTATTTTATTTTATTGTTGTTTATATCAACTGGCACATTAAAAAGCTACCTTACAGCAGAAGATAAATGTTTTCTTCACCGCTAGTTGCTGCTCTACAACATACAAAAAGGGACAATCTGCATTGTGTCACTCCCCCCTGACTTCATAATACAAACCAACATTCCTTAATTTAATTAATTATTAGTTGAAAATATTGTAAGAACAACACTATAATATACTGAAACATGTAATCATCAAGCATCTGTGTCACTGTATTTTATATCCACTTACGTACTTCATTTAATATTTTATTTTCTTGTGTGTACAACTTGAGGGGTGCAGGTATAAGAGGTAACAGCTACCGGTCTGTTACTAACGGACTCAGGGCAAGCAGAAGGGGAAAGAAATGCCTTTGCGTCCTCTTAAGTTGTATGGAATGTCGTTTAGTAACGCTTACACAAAACTTAAGTAATTTTAACACTTACTAATTATTTGAATACTTTGAATACTTACACTACACTTATTCATTTTCAATACCTTTAGCAGCACTGAGCACTTGCAATAAACACAAAGGAAGGAGCAAAGCAGGAAAGACAAACAGAAGACTGGGAAATGGTAGAACATACATCCTCTAACACAGCGTTTCTCAAACTTTTTTGAAGTGGGGACCACTTTTTTAAGTCAGAACGGTTCCGCGGACCACCTTACTCTTGTTCCCTTCGAAAGTAAATTTATCATTTTTGTAGCACTTTTTAATAACAGTATACTTATATTTTAAAATAGAATTAATTAATTATAATACGTTTGTAATTATATTTTTGTAGTCAATCACAAGTAACTTATAACAAATTCTGTGCATTGTTGATTCATCGCTTGGCTGTTTAGTTGTTTTAAATCCTTCTTACGCTAATAGTTGTCCATGTCTCTGTTAAATAGTGCCCATTATAAATAATGGAAAACTGGCTTCGATCCGGATCTTTGAAAAGAAAGAAACATGAAGATACGGTTCATTTAGACAATGCTAATATCAGAAGCTGTGTGTGAAAAAATATATTATAATGCCATTAAAGAAATATCTAGTCCTAGTGGTAGCTATTCAAAGAAAAAATCCTTTCGTAAATATGACAAGAGTTATTTGGAACTTGAATTTACTTGGTGTGGCAATGAGTGTGAACCAAAACCTCGGTGTGTTGTTTGTTACGAAGTGCTTTAAACGAGTGTATGAAACCCGTGGAATTGAAACGGCACTTAAAGACGAAACACGCAAGAGTAAAAAGTAAACTTGTTGCATTTTAAAATAGGCGGAGTGTAAAATTTCTTATATCGTCATCTGGAAAAACAAATAAAAAAATTAATGCAGAAATATGCCCGATTATCAACAAGTAAAGATGCAATTTGGCACGTTCTATTATTGGTATACGACGTACAGTACGTGCCCATTTCAATGTGCATACTGGGTGTCGGCAAAACTATTAAGAACGTCATAAATACATGAAAAGGTTCCTCTGTTACTTTGGTCCTCTGTTATGAATTCGGGTGATCCCTGGCTGGGTTACAGGCAGGAAATGACGGCGAGAAACGCCACGTTCATAGTGCTTTAAATCTCTCTTTTGTTGCTGAGAGTAGAGGAAGAAGTGGGTAGACGGGTAGGGTAAGAAATTTCATAAAGTATTAGTACTAGGAGAAAAAGTGAAAGGCGATTGCCATGTATCAATTCCAAACTCTTAGATTTTCAGTTATAGTGTGATATGCATTTCGTCTGAATTTTATTTTTTCTTCTGTCTTTTTTGAAGGACCACAAGCGCAGAACTCGAGGACCACAGGTGGTCCGCGGACCATAGTTTGAGAAACGCTGCGTCTGACACATTATTAAATATTTATGATACGCCCACCCTTACATATCATTAATAGTTAATAACTAATTTATAATAACTGGTACCCTATATTATGGAAACCTACCTAAGCTATTTTTGAATCTTTGAATTGGTAGGCTAAAAGTAACATAGGCCTTTACAAAGAAGTTTAGTTCAGTAATATCATGCACGCAGGACAAGCTACCTTTCAACTGAGTAAAATTTGGCTGACCTCTGTATGTTATTTCCTGAAAAGATAACATCAGTACCGTAGCTAAAAACAACCACTGGTTACTCTCCATTACGAATTCAGACACAAACAAGGCACGTGCGTTGTGAATAATGAAATTGGATATCATCAACTAAAACAATATACATTTATTCAGTTATAATTGCCATTACATTACAATTAATACAGTTAATTAATTCGACATAATTACATTGCGCACGTGATATTTTCAGTAATGAACACCATCGTAACAATTTTGCTAATTTAATGCATATAATTACACATGTTTTCTCATTTAGGAGTAATATACATTTATTAACGTAATATAAACATTTTATTTAAAAACAATACGAATGGGGAAAAAGGTATGGTATACTGTCATAATGAGGCAAGACCAAAATATGTTGGCTCTAAGAATATTCCCTCGTGCGGAAACATAGAGAAATGGTTATGTTGTGTCTCAACGAAACGGTAGGGTTATTTCTTAAAATACTAGTTGCACGACTTAAAAGGTCCCATGTACAACAGAACGTGAATAATAAGCGAAATCTATTTTAACATTGAACACAATTTATCTACGAGCATGTACTAGACACAAAATTCACAGAAGGAAGTCGTGTTGGCCTGTTGATAGGAGTTGTGTTTCGGGCATGGGTTCGATTCACGCGTTGACTGATTAACTGTTTTTTTTTTCTGAAATTTTCTCAAACAGTAAGTAGAAAGTCAGTTAACGTATGGCAAATCCTCGAACTCATCTCGCAAATATCATCTCGTTATCGTCAATTCCTTCGACGCTAAATAATCTAACAGTTGATACAGCGTCGTTAAATAACAAAAAAAAATCTGCGTTGCATCTAGTAGAAATCGGCACTTATAGAATACGTTACTCAGTTTCAAGAATGAAACTAAAATCGTAAGTATTGGTTTGAACGTGATATTTTTATTTTTTTACAAATGGAGATAATAGAAGTAGTTCTCTTCATATGAAGCGACAATACGAAATTAGTCTCACAAGCAAACATTCTGAGGAAGCAGATAAAAATGTTACATATTTTCCTTCCACCATGTTAATAATGTCAAAAAAGTGCTTATAGAAATTTTGGCCACTCGACCGAAAATTACGAGGCCGTCCAGAAAGTGATTTTCCCTGGGGCCGTTTACAGAAAAAAACACGATTGCATGGAAAGATTTAGGCCTATTGAAATAGATACAGCAATTGTTGAGCTATTTGTCACAATATCCCCCTACTGGAATTGAGATATGTTATACCGTGGGATCAATTTTTGTATCCTTGTGTCGTACATAGAAGTCAGCCGCCTGGGATCGGAACCAGCGATTGACACCCATCTGCACCTCTCTGTCGACCCCATGATATTACAAATGTCTCAATTCCGATGGGGAATATGTTAAAAAATAGCTCAACAATTGCTGTGTCTGTTCCAATAAATTTTTCCAATGAAATTGTGTTTTCTTTCTGTTAACGGCCCCTGGCGAACTTATTTTACAGCCCTCGTAATTGCGATCGAGTGGCCAAAATTTGTATAAGCACTCCTTTTGACATTACTAACATGGTGAAAGAAAGAAGAAAACAATTTTTATCTGCCCACATCAGAATATTTGCTTGTCAGCTCACAGCAAATTTTTACTATGGTTTATTCAAATGTTAAATGTTATGTTTTATTTAACGACGCTCGCAACTGCAGAGGTTATATCAGCGTCGCCGGATGTGCCGGAATTTTGTCCCGCAGGAGTTCTTTTACATGCCAGTAAATCTACTGACATGAGCCTGTCGCATTTAACCACACTTAAATGCCATCGACCTGGCCCGGGGTCGAACCCGCAACCTTGGGCATAGAAGGCAAGCGCTATACCAACTCGCCAACCAGGTCGACTGGTTTATTCAAAGTGTATCGTACTTTAATATTGCAAAATTCGCAATCAGAAATCAAACGAGTTGTTTCACAGATCTGTAGGTACTCTCGTTGCCAAGATATTACTGAGAAAGTCTGCGATGCACGACAAATTTTATATACGCAATTTCGGCGCCCTCATTCCCGTAACGAGGAGAAGTAGCATCATTGGACGTGTAATAGTAAATTTAAGAATGCTTTAAAATGCTGAACGTTATTTAGCTTCTAAAGTCAACGTGGGGAGAAATATCCCACAAATGTTTGCCTATTAGAGACAGGGTTGTTCTACACTATCTACCAAAAAGTAATTGGGCACTGTTTTTGCCCCTTTAGAACCTCGTGGTACCATCTCTTGTTGCTATAACAGCAGCCACCAAGTCAGGCATGCTCTCGACTAGTTTGAGTAGGATATTCACTGGAATGGGTCGCCATTCCTCTTGCAACATGGCACTCAGTTGGACAATGGAAGTTGGCCCCATGTTTCGGCGACAACTATGCAGTGGTATGCAGACAATAATACTCACCGGTTGAACTGGCCTGCACAGAGTCCTGATCTCAATCCCATTGAGCACCTTTGGGACGAATTGTACCGACGATTGAGGTCTCTGAAGATGCGGTCAACTTGCATTGTCCAACTGAGTGCCATGTTACAAGAGAAATGGTGACTCATTCCAGTGGATATCCTACACAAACCAGTGGAGAGCATGCCTGACAGGGCGGCTGTTGTTATAGCAACAAGAGTGGTACCACGAGGTTCTGTAGAGTAAAAAAATGTGCCCAATTACTTTTTGGTAGATAGTGTACTTGGAGTAAATGTACTGCATTTGTCTTACAGATTTACTTTAATCCCGGAGAAAGCCATGTTAAAAATTAATTACTTTTAATTTCCATCATCTTCGGTCGTGTTAGAACACGCGCACCTCGGATTCTACAGCTGCTTGGTAGAAAGAGCCACCTATATCGGCAGAGCAGATGGGTATATTTATGTAGTTTTGTAAGGGATTCGTATATTTATTTCACATATAATTCTGGCCGCTTGTCTGAGGAATCAAGTCGCAGTTTTATCGATAAAAAGTCAGAACCAAGTTTGAAGTCCGTTATAAAGTATACCAAGTGGACACACGTTAACTTCCACATCTGCACATCAAAGCAGGCTGCGGTGTTTACATTTCCAAGAAGAGCATAAAGTCTGAAACTTTGCTGCATATAAACCGGCAGGCAGGTAATGTTGGTTCAACACACGAGATGTGTGCTATCTGGAGCCGTTTTACACCCTGTCAAGTCAGGCTCTCTATGTACTCAGTGGCTAAAAAACTGCTGATAGGGGAGTTTTATTGGTAGGGTGGCTTACAGCGGACTTGTGAGTGCGCGTGTTCGATCTGAAATGAAGGCAAAGCCTTTCGGCTTCATTGAATGAAACGTTTTCTTCTTTAGTAGCCTAAAGATTAAAGGTGACATTTTATTGCAGAGCTCTGGAAATCGTCGCATATCTGCCTTTCCTAATCCTACACCTCTTTAATGCTGTATTTATTCACTCATTTTACCTGTATTTCTCTCCATATTTTTCTACCTCATATCATTACTTCTTTGTACACGAGCATTATGAACAGGTTTCCTTTTATCGTCAGTCACAATCGTGCATAATATACCACATTAATGTATCAGTGCCGTAAAATATTACCATGCCGACTACTGTAAAACGTTATAATTTCTATTATGTCGGCATAACTTGTGTTTTAAAGTTAATATTATGAAGGTGGAAGGAGTGGTGAACAGGAGAAGAGTTCGGGGCAGAAGAAGATATCAGATGATAGACAACATTTAGGTATATGCATCATATGAGGAGACAACGCGAAATGCAGAAAAAAGTAAAGATTGGAGAAAGCTACGTTTGCAATGAAAGACTTGCCCTTGGGCAGAACACTGAATGAATGAATGAATGAATGAATGAATGAATGAATGAATGAATGAATGAATGAATGAATGAATGAATGAATGAATGAATGAATGAATGAATGAATGAATGAATGAATGAATGAATGAATGATACAAGTTTGGGAAGTGAAAACGAGCAAACCGTGTATTGTACAACCATTTTTGCACGGTCATATTTTTAAAATTGCAAATACAATATATTTTGTGCGAGATTGTGCGTATTTGCTTGGTTTCCGCACAAAACCAATCCACGGAAAGTCTAAAATTCCACATTCAATATTCCCAACCTAACACACATAATAATTTCCCTCTTCTTACCGCTTAAGTGACATATTGATTTTACTGCTTTAGGCTTTTAACATATTATTTTTAGAGACGTTCAATATAGTAATAACTATAAATTGGAAACTTACCGCTCCAATTTCAGCTAAATTGCACTGTTAATTATTGTTTTTAAATATTTCCAAAAATTAAGTAAACTCTACAACTCCACTGCATTCGTTATGCAAGTAACATTAAGGAAGCCGTGAAAAAAATCAACAAGACCGGCAAAATTAAACTTGCCGATGTTATTACTGCAATAAGTTATATAAATAATATTGTTAAAATATTAAAACGAAAAATAAATCATTACATAACCTTACCGTTTGTTTTAAGTTCGCATTTATAGACTGGGGGAAAAAAGACAGACGTATATCACGGCCTGCTGGAGTATAGTAAACACAGAAAACATTTTAAAGCAAGAATGTTGAAGATAGATATTTTTGTTTTCCAAATTTGCCGTCATTGAACAGAAACCAAGATGGAGATTTCATTGCAACTAATTAGAAATTCGTCTTTCAGGTATGTAATAAACGATCTTCGCACAAAATAATGTACGATACACGAGCGGTATGTTTTCTTTCAATTCTCGGAAATTAAAAAAGCTCAACTACGTTTCGCTTTTTCAAACTTTTCCTCGAATATGAAAACTTCAACATACCGCTCTTGTGACGCATATTACTATTGCGTTGAAAATTTAGAGCAATGTTATTCCAAAGCTTTCGTAAAACTGTACTGTAATGGTAATTAAGTAACACTAAGTGCATTGCAATGGGTTAATTTCAGTATAGTTTTATATTATGAAGAATGGTTTCCCTAGCAACAAGTTTCTGTGTAGAAATTCTAACTTTCAAGGCGTAACAGCAATAGCTCTAAATACAGCAAAAAAAAAAAAAAAAAACGATCGAGCAAAAAATTATTTTCTGTAAAGTCACATAGGAGGTTTCATAAAATCAACGACGATATGTTATTTCTTTATTAAACGTTTTATAATGTTGCCGTACAAGAAAATAGCATATGAAGCACGTTTATAAAGTTATACATTTATAGTGATCCTCAATTCCTAAATACTGATTGAAATATGTTTCTCCCTGCTAGAGTTCGTAATCGTAGACAGAATTCGAATGTGTCTTGAAAATTCGCTGGGCTAGCGACCGGAGCGAGAAATGTGTTTACCTCGCGCGAGGTGAGAGAGAAACTCGGTGTAGTGTGTGACGTTCCATTGTAAAATAATACTTTCGATTTTTTTGCATTTCTCGGCTCACATTTCCCTTTACACATCTCTCGGTGCATTGTGTAACGGGCCTAACTAACTTACCTTCGTTCCTAGGAGACGTGGAACAAATGACTAACGATATCATCACGCACGACTTTATGGTACCTAAATATTAACTATGTATGAAGAAGCGATGGCTTGTGTGGTGGACAGAAGTTCCCGACCTCTGTCTCTATAGCAACGACCGGTGTCGCCTGGGAGCCCTGGGTTTTCCGGCAGAGAGGCATGAGTGAACCCATTATAAGCTGGTGGAAAAGCTGTCCCTAGCGGGTGAGGGCCAGGGGCTCTTTCGCATAGAAAACGCGGTACATGCTGGGCAACAAATTCGCATGTTGCCGCAGATAATAGCTTCATTCTCGACTCTGTTATACCTCTGATGAGAAGTTTCAGGGAAGAAATTTGAAATATTCTCGATATCTCTTATATGTAAATTAATGTTAATATTGAAATTCTCTGGAATTTAAAGGGTTTTACATTATATAGGACCTAGACATAGTAGTTGTCAAAAACATACAGTAAGATGAATACCAACTCTAGAAAGAATGATAATTTACATTTCATGCTATTATAATTTAATCATATTTATTGAAATGGATAATACTGCTCCTAAATCATGTTGTCATGCGTCCCGAAATATCACGACTCTCCGTATTTTGGGCTTCAGAAAGTGTCCCATTCGAACTGGCAAAAAATTGACAGAAGATTTGAGGAAATTCCGTTGTAAAATAGACAAAATGAAAAAGTATATAACAATTTCGATCATATCATATCATATCATATCATATCATATCATATCATATCATATCATATCATATCATATCATATCATATATCGCTTCAAATACATGAGGTGTACTATAAGCAGTAACATGAGCTGCTACCAAAAAGTCAAAAGGGGTATAGCAATAGCATAGGAAGCTTTTAATAGAAAAAGGAGCATCTTCTGCGGACCTCTGGAAAAAGAACTAAAGAAGAGACTAGTGAAGTGCTTTTGTGGAGTGTAGCATTGTATGGGGCAAAAAATGGATATTACGACGAAATGAAGAGAAGCGACTAGAAGCATTTTAAAATGTGAATATGGAGAAGGATGGAGCATGTGAAATGCACATACAGAGTAAGAAACGAAGCTGTTTTGGAAAGAGTGGATGAAGAAAGAATGATGCTGAAACTGATGAGGAAGAGGAAAAGGAATTGGCTGGGTCACTGGTTGAGAAAAATCTGCCTATATGAAGGATGCACTGGAAGGAATGGTGAACGGGAGAAGAGTTCGGGGCAGAAGAAGATATCAAATGATAGACGACATTAAGATATATGGATCATATGCGGAGACAAAGAGGAAGGCAGAAAATAGGAAAGACAGGAGAAGGCTGGGTTTGCAGTGAAAGACCTGTCCTTGGGCAGAACACTATGAATGAATGAATGAATGAATATCATATAAAGTCTAGGTAGGTAGGATCATTCGCCATTTTTGTTCTTACGTTGCCGAGCTACCATACGAGGAATCTATTTGCAACAGCGTTAAACATTATCATGTCGTAGCTCCTATGATAATAAATCAAACGCAATGTAATTCAACAAATAATTGAGCGGCAAATAACGTCTTCGTGTGCTTTCTGCGAACGCCAACTAAAGAGCTAAAATGGCGGGCGATTATATTAAGTATTTATCGAGCCTAAAGAAATGAATCAGTGAATCACAAGACGCACACGTTTAAATGTAGTCGACCTGCAACGCGATTGGCTGCCGGAAATTAGAGCGACGGGGCTATAGTAGATATGCTTTTTGGCATATTATGACAAATTGTTTATACGTGTTTGTACTAAATTTTATTATAATTATGTCTCATATTATGCTCTCTTTAGTGCATAATATTATACAGGACTTTTATTCCAAAACTAAATAACTATTTATTTCAAGAATTAAGAATTAGCCACGAAATCCCGTGAAGGGCAAGGGCCTCCTGACTATGCAGGGTGGCTTGTCAATCAGTTCCTGGTTAGCCACTCCGGGAATGATGGTCACTTTTAGATACTGTCTGGGTTCATATTCAAGCGTCCACTGTCCAGTAGTATGCGGATAGATGTGATTTCTATTTATAAATACACACACACGGAGTGTCAAACTGTCTCACCATTAATTTGACGGCTTCCACTGTTTCGAAGTTCATATGAACATAGATACTATGGGCCGTATTCATAGATATTTTTATCGCGGGCTTTCGGGGGATTATCACCGTTTTTCCTATTCATAATCCAGTGTTAGCGATAGGATATGATTTGAATTCTGTACTAGTAACCAGTGGATAGCCGGGGCTAGCTTAGTACGCTCGTAGCGCGTGCTGCGAAATGTCTATGAATAGCACCCTAAATTTCTAAATGTAGCATTAAAATGAGATTGTGCGAGTTCTCTCTATTACACCGAATTATCTGCCAATTTCCTATTAATCCTATTGCAAACTCAAATTGTAATGTGTGAATAAGAATATGACTTTTTTCTACTATCTTCAAGGTGGTGCTTCAGCCTTTAAGAGCCCAAACCGACCAGCCTGCTGCTAGCTTCACGCCCACATGTCGAAGCAAAGGTGGACGATCATCCAACCAAAATGGAAGTATCGTGTGGTTAGCGCGATGATCCTCCCAGCCGTTATAGCTGGCTTTCGTAACCGGATTCCGCTACCTATCGTAACTCCCAAAATGCATCACGATGCTGGCTGGTACCGATCTCATACACTGGCCGAAATTCCATGAGCAAATGTTTTCTCCCCATGAGGGCTCGAACCAGTGCGTATTACGTAACGCGAGTTCTAGGCTAGATATCTTAGACCAAGACGCTACGGCGCGGGACAATCTTCACTAATACTTGTGTAAAATACAGAACAATAAGAAAAACTTCAAGAAAGAACATTGAAGAAATTGATTGCAATTTTCGCTCCTTTTCCTACGAATCTCTCGGCACTAAAATGTGCAGGCTACTAAGCAAAACCACAGAAATAAATACCACTGACAAGAAAACAAATAGGAAGATCAATAAAGATGTGGGTTGGAAGTGAAATCTCTTCCTCCAGATAGAGTGAGAATCATTACATGCTTAAACGATTTTATTAATTTATAAAAAATTATTTACCCTCGAATACGAGATTAATTTCTAGTGATATCTAATACATAGGATTCGATGTTGCTACTCAATATATTTCCTAACGAATCAGAGAACTAAAAAACAATATTAGTTATATGTCATGGAACATCATTGTAATGGTTTGTTACCATGAGTGAATTAACAACAAATGATAAATGTGATCGAAACATGACACAATAAATGCATATTTGTTTCCATCGTATGGAATTCGTTGCTTAGATACAGAGATAGATAATGAGAAACATTTTGTGGAATACACATTGGTTTAATTACAACAGAATGAAATAAACTGACCATTCGTACTTACATTGCAACTTGTCACCAACAGAAATTGGAATGCAGTCAGGTACTTACCTGGAACAAAAGAATAAATGCATTATAACATACAACTTGCCAAAAATGATACCAGATTATACAGGGTGATTCACAAAGATTGTGAAATACTTTAGGCTGTGATTTCTGACATCATTCTCATGAAAAAAGTTCATATATACATAAGTCCGATTTTGAATAGCTTCGGATAAAATCAAGTTTCTTTCTTCCGTAACACGCAGTCTTGTGAACTCTCTCTCTCTCTCTCTCTCTCTCTCTCTTTCTCTATCTCTCTCTCTGGACGCCTGGAGTTATATGTGTTACAATACAGCTGATAGCAGCCGACACAAAATCTCGTGATATCAGGTTCAGGGTTAGAGATAACTGAACAACGTGTCTATCTAGCATCCGAACAATGAAAGTTGGGGAATGCAGCGCGCGCAGTTCACACTCGGGCGGCTACGTGTATTGCTGCAGAAGGTGGGTGTCTTTGAAAACCGGCTTTAATACAGATTTTTCAGGTGAGTAAAAACGTGAATATTGTTTAATGAATTTGTAATACACCTAGTGCCATTGTTGTAAACAATTTAAATGCTTAAACCTTCATAATATCTAGTATTAGTAGTAGTGTTTATTTATCTAACCTGGTAGAAATAAGGCCGTCAGGCCTTCTCTGCCCCTCTACCAGGGGATTACAACTATAATATGATGAATAAAATTACAATTAACATTAAATTTCCAATTACAATTACAATAAAAATTAAAGTACGACAAGATTACCTGATTAATGAAAGCTAGACATTTTATCATAGAAGTTAAGAACAAAGAATATTTTTGTATTTACTGAAATACAAATTAAACCTTTAATAACAAAATTCTATAGTGATGAAAATACCGGATATTGAAATATTTTGTGGTAGATTAAGAGAACTATTTACAAGAAACCATGTCTGAACAGGTCTCAATTATTGACCAAGTGCCTAGTAAGTTTGTGTTTGAATTCAATTTTATTTCGAAAGTCCCTGATGCTGGCAGGTAACTAATTCCAGAGTCTTGGCAGGGTTATTGTGAAAGAGGATGAGTATGAGGAGGTGCGATGGGATGGTATTGTTAGTATTGTTTCATGGCGAGAGCGTGTGTTCAGATTGTGGTGGGAAGAAAGGTAAGTGAAGCGAGATGACAGATACGAAGGAATAGAAGAGTTCAAGATTTCGAGGAGAAGAAGTGAATGTAAATTTCTTTTCTTATCTAGTTTAAGCCAACCTATTGTTTACACATATGTTTAACATTCAGAAGGGCGTTCCATAACTCACTAAATTAAAAAAAAAATACATGTTTATATGAACTTTTTTCATTAGAATAATCCCAGAAATCACATCCTCTAGTATTACACGATCTTTGTGAATCACCTTCTATTTAAATCTATAAGATTATATGTACTTATATATAAAGTGGTTAACTGTTTTTGATTGTAGTTCTGGCTGATGTGTATAACCTTTGACACGGAAATGGTCACTCTCCTGTACCATGAACTTATCTACGTGTCGTTCGGGTTAACGCGCGATTCACACACGGAAATATCAAGCATCGAGGTATGAGGATGAAGACAAGTAGTGTAGCAGCGACGTATCTGTATGTCAGGAAATGACATATTCCTACGAAGCTTTTATATCTTAGCGATAGAACTCTATTTCTCGTTCAAAATACCGGGCTTCGAATGTCTCTAAGTAAAACGCACACGTGTAAACACGGTGTACACGATGATTCCCGATCCATTCCGAGGTGGGACTTAGTCTCTGAACAGCGGCCAATTTCGGTGTCAAAGGATGTGCATCTATTATTATCAGGCAGCACATCTCATTTGGCTATATGTGTCAGAGGAAGAACAATTTTTTCGTATACATCTGAAGTCTGATTAATGTAATATTCCGTGGTTACAAATTATTGGACGATTTCAGAAGGCAATATTTTCACCAATATTGAACATAAATACATGATCTTACCACCTTAGCTGCACTCGATGTGAGTCCCGCGTGTAATACAGCAGACGTCCAGGCGATGATCCCATTCTTGCCAAATCCTCTGAAACATGTCTTGTATGATATTCCTGATTGCTGCATTAATGCGCATTCTCAATTCTGTCAACGTCGCTGGAAATAGAGGATATAAACATTGTCCTTGACGAAACCCCACCCAAAGAAATCACACACTGAAATCCGGTGAAGAGGGTGGCAACGTGCAGAAGGTGCTGTCTGTGTCCGTTACACGACTAATCCATCGACCTGGTCGGTGTTGATTTATGAAAATAGGCTAATGCCACAACTCACGGACGAGAAGAAACAGGAGTTTATTTTTTAACGAGACGGAGCCCCTCCACATTCACATACGGTGGTCAACACCTACTTAGTCGATGGATTGGTCGTGCAACGGACGCAGACAAGCACCTTCTGCACATGGCCACCCGTTCAGAGAATTTCATAGTGTGTGATTTCTTTCTGTGGGGTTTCGTCAAGGACGTTTGCATACCTTCACTTTCAGCGACTTTGGCCGAATTGAGAAGACGCATTAAAACGGCAATCAGAAACGTAATACAAGACATGATTGAGAGGGTTTGGCAAGAATGTCATCACAGCCTGGATGTCTGTCGTATTACGCGTGAGGCTCGCATCGAGTGGTTCTAAGGTCAGTATAAAACTTCAGCCTTCTATCTTTAAAATGTTTACTGCTTATAGTACACCCACGTCTAGTATATACAGTCACGAAGCTCAATACGTAGTAAATATGCAAACATTAGGTAGTTGCTCATCACTAGGATCGCTAATATCGGCTCATTACAGGCAATGCGAAATAGTACCGGCACAGTCTATTGTTTCTAGCACCCTCAAAACTCAAGCTTCGTGACTGTATATATAGTCCGTAAGATATGCGAACTGAACCTTAATTCCTTTTCAGCCTCGGCAATTCATTTCTCTCCCTGTATTCCTATTTCTCTCTTTTCTATCCCTCTCTCTTTCTTTCCCCCACTACTCACAACTTTAAGCCTTTTTTGCGGGATAGTTTATTTGCACTTGCAGTCCAGTGTTGTCAACTCAACATGAATACTGTAGCACGGAGTGGTGAAAGAAATATTATTAAGCAAGTAATAGCATTTTGCATAAGTCAATCAGCGTCATTAGACCTACTTAAATTAAATTACGAATAAGTAATAATTAACCTTACATTATTAGAAGCAATATTCAAGAGACATGACACTGTTTGACGGAAGTTTGGCAACATCCCTATTCGGCAAGTTTCGTGGCCTGCTGTTTGACGTAGTGGGAGAGAAACGGGTGGAATGGGGTGAGTAGAGGCGTTAACTTTTCCAAGAACGACGACAGCGCTGAAGGGGCTTAGATCCGATGGTCCGACAATAGTAGACTGTCAGATCGTTCCAACAACAGTCAGGAACCGTCCGTAACCATCGTGAGCATGCGCAGTACAGAAAAAGCGTTCCAACACAATCCGAACCAGTCCTGAACCGGAAACATGTACTGCAGTTTCCAACAAGCTTTTGACACGGGTTCGGAACGGTCAGAAATAGTCCGCGGATTGTGGCATGTACGGAAGAGTACACGAGACGCGCATGCGCATAAGCTCACCAACGTCTCCTGGATACTGAAGAAAGACATGATCGACTGTTCTCATCAATGAGGTTAAAGATGAAAAGTGACAGTACAGACGAATAATAAAACTAGAGATTTAATTTAAATTTTCGCTAAAAAGAAAGGGAATGGAAATTATTTGGGTATTGAAATAGTTAATTACAATTTCAACATGCAGGTTTGATTAAAAGTATAATAAATAACGTACATAGGCTACATTAATAATTAAAAAATAACTATTTTCAGATGAGAGTCCCCCAGTACACGACATTGAATTAGCGGAATTCTTGCCTTCCATATTTTTTTGTCATCTTTTTATAGAAAATGAACGAAATTCTATTTTCTACAATTAGAATTAGCTGCGAAACGATAATAATAAGCATCCCGTACTTAGCAAAGATAATCACAGTTACAGCATCTCTGGATTTAGTACATAACGATCCGCGAAAGCGTTCCAACAGCGTCCAGTCCAGTTTCAATCCCATAGCAGAAGCTCAACTAGCGCATGCGCATAAGATGGTACAGGAACCGTACATGAACTGATCCATGAACCGCTTGTTGGAACGAACCTTGTGGTACACACAAATAATTTCAAATTCACAAACACAAGTAAAATCGGATAATCTGTATTCCGGTTTCGTTTCAGTGGAGAGGAGTCCAACATTCTTTGCCCCCGCCATACTTGCCGCGCCGTCGCGTCGGTTCCTTAGCAACCTGCAGCGCGCGTAACGCGGACCTGATAATGCGATTAGAAGAGAAGTGACAGAAGAGCAGCAGCAGGCAACAATGAAGCAGCATTAATCCGCAAGATGGGGAGATACGCAACAATACCGGAGCAGATAACGACTATCCTGCGAGGGTTGTAATAGTCTGCTGAAGGGATGAATGAGCCGATGCGGAAATTGCGGGCTGCATTGTAGCCGGGGTTTAGTGAGCAATAACTGTCCGGCAAACAATTCTTGTCTCTCACGCTGAGATATTTCCATCAGTTAAGGACCCAGGCAACAGAAGTTTGTGCCTTAACATTATGTTTATAACACAGCAGTAACATTTAATTAATGTTACACTTAAGGGAATGTAGAATAAACTTTCATAATAACCTCAATAATTCACAAAATCTTATTTAACGCAACGAAAAGAACTATCGATATTGTCGATGTAACTCCAATCCGATCGTAACATCAAAATGTCCGAAGCTGTGAATATTTCCAAATAATTTATACAGACTATTACACTTTTACTACGTCACACTACACTCGACCAATAAGACGGTACGAAAGTACGTCTTTCAACCAATCATGGCTGCTTGTCGCACAATTTTATCGCGTCCCTAGCATTTGTTTATTTTTATCACTAACCTAGCATTTGTTTCTTTGTTTGCCAACATTTCAAACTGCACTGTCCTGGACGTCAAAAAAAAACAGAAAATTACAAACCACTCCAGTCGATGCACAGCACTTTCAAATATGACTCGCATTGGCATTCAAGAACAAGAATTAATAAAGATCACTGGTCATATATGTAGAGCACCATTCGGAAATCCTGAATAAGTTGAGGGATACACCATGTACATCAACGAGTTCCACTTCTTTTACGCACACGTCCAATATAACATCAACTGAACCACCAACCACTAAAACATTCAAATTTGAAAATTGTACTTTCATTAATAAAATTGTTTCCTTTAAAATTATTCATGTTTATTTTTTATTTCATCATCGTTAATTAAAAGGTTTCTTGTTTATTTCATCATCCCTAATTAAAACTTTTCTAACATTTGTTTATATTATTTAGGTTATGTTTGTTATAGCTTCTTCTGTATGATATTATGGATAGTCACGTATTAGAGATTGTTTAATTCTAAGATTTATTGAAAATCATATTTGTCAAGTGACGTTGATTATTGGGATCCGGATAATTGAAGTGGAATGCAAATGTTTTAATAAAAATGAAACTGAATCAACAAAGGCTTCTTGACTAGCAACCGTCTACTACAGAGTTCAATGAAGATTCCATAGTTGGCACAACTGATAACAAGAAAACATAATCATAAACCACAACTGCCATCTAGCGTAATGTTGAGATGGTACAATAATACATTTGAAGACAGTTGTATTTTCGTAAGCCAATTAATATTTTATTGTACTGGAGTACTTCGTTACTTCTAATATTTATATATTTTCTTCTAATCGTGTAATAGTCAATTAAATCCCACTCGAGTTTTGATTTTCTCTAGATAAATCAAAACCTCTAGTGGGATTACTGTTGATAAAATGTGACAACAGTGTTCATGTCACAGATACGTCCTGAAAATTATAGAGAATGTAATGAAAACAATAATAATTTTATTTTCACATAACTCCTTTCCAATTTATTGTGTCAATAATGTTACCTTGTCAAATGAAACAGACAATAATCAAAACTCTTTTTAGGATAGAAAGGTTAAAGTTGAAATTGTATTTCCTTAAGGGGTAAGGTACAGCTTACAGCAATAAAATTTTTGGAAATATTCAACATTTTTTTCCTCCATTACTCTATCTTGTACAATAATGAAAATTGGTAGGCCTATATGTAAAACACTGTCCTTCTGCTATATGAAACAAAATATTTTTACGATTAAAAAAAAGTTATTTATATATTTTTTCAAACTTCAAAATGGTGGCAGTTCACTGCGCAGTGATTAAGCGTTTCTCTCATAACTAATAAATTTTTAAACTTTTTCATGTTCTCTCTCTTTTATTTTATTGCTAAAACTCATGTTTACATTATCATGCCCTTTCAACTACATTCCTTGACAAATAATATATTTTTTAATTTTGTGTTAGAAGAAAATACTGATATCTGACCATTTTTCAAATGAATTTATTTTTTATCAAACAATCTATGAAAGGCAAAGAAGTGATTTTTCATCATATTGTATATATATGACGTGCACAAAAAATTTAATCACAGAATGTTGGCCAGTTTTTTAAGTTATGAGGGAAACATTTCATCACCGTACAGTGAACTTTCACCATTTTTAATTTTGAAAAAAAGAAAGGAAGTAAATAACTTTTTCAAATCATAAAAATATTTTTTTTTCATATAGCAAAAGAACGTCGTTTTACAAATACTAATTTTCATTATTTTCAATATACAGTAATGATGGAAAAAATTGTTGAATATTTCCAAATTTTACTGCTCTATGCTGTACGAGTACCTAATCCCTTAAGTAATGCACTGTTTTCATTTTTTGAATCTAGAAATATCTATGACGCCATCCGAGATCAATTTAAAAAAATGGAACCAAATTAAAAGAAAAACACCAGTAATTCACTGAAATGGATATATTTCAATCACATTTACAGATAAATTAAAAATTTCTATTACATTTTACTCCTAAATGCACGTTTTTAAAGTAGAGCACATGGCGTATTTAAAATATAATGAAACAGTTTTGTGTAAATTTAGTTAAATAGAAACAATTCTGAAGCCACTAATAATAATAATTACTTTTTTTTTTATTTACACGAAAACAGTCCACTATATTGAAGTAAATTCTGTTGAAATAAAGTGTGCGAAGGAGTTCAACTCAGCAACATTGTCGTAAATATGCTCTAGAACACTCATTCCTTCAGATAGTCTAATAATCTACAAAGACAATATCTGGTGATCTTGCTGGCCATGTTGCACAAAAGTGTCTATTGATAACAGGATCACCAGAACAATCAGAAACAAGGAAACTCGTCATAGTGATGTTAAAAGTCACCTTCCTTATGTAAGTCAGTGTCAGAATTTTTATGATTGGTAATTTAATTAAAGGTGCCTTAACTCTTACTTTCGTAAAGAAAAACCTGTATTACAGACTAAATATAGATTATATGTGGTGAAATCAATTCATGCAGGCCTACTTGAGACTCTGTAACTGAATCGTCCAGTTCGACTACTCTGACGCAATGTCCATCTGTTTGTTTGTATGTATGTAACCTTCATTAGCGCAATGTTGATTCAGTGTGCCGTGTTAAAACATAACATAGATGAGGACTGCATAAGCCCTAGGCGGGAATCGATGTGGCGACCGTCCAGTCGCCTAGGCTCTCAAATTTGATTAGCAGAGAGTCTATCTGTCTCTCGGTCTGTCCAGTTCATATCGTCCATCTTGATTAATACAGTTCACATGACATATGCTAACGAGAATTCACAGTCATTTGTTTATCGAAGTTATTGTTAACTTTCAGAATGCATTCGCACAGAAACATATCGATAGTGTTTAGATAAAAGAGCTTAACACTATTTTTCTTTAATGTGACTTTTTATGTAATTGGTTTAATTAGTTACAATTTAATTACAAAATATGAAGATATATTTTTGACAATTATATTTTCCTTCATATAAAGTAACTAATAATAATATTAATAATAATAATAATAATAATAATAATAATAATAATGATAAAGAGATAAAATTTAATTATAACTGTTTCTGAAACCTTTTCTCTTGTCAGATAAGCCCTTTACGTGAACACCATCGATATCAAGAGTGACGTAGAGCGGATG
This sequence comes from Periplaneta americana, assembly GCF_040183065.1. NCBI lineage: Eukaryota > Metazoa > Arthropoda > Insecta > Blattodea > Blattidae > Periplaneta > Periplaneta americana. The sequence continues at coordinate 117,500,967 of NC_091129.1, forward strand.
TCATTAGTAAATCTAAATTACATTGTCCAAGAGTTATGAAAACTTTTTACCACTCACTTCCACATTTATGGTCGTTAAATATTGTTACAAGAATTTTAATGATAGATTTGGTTTTTGTGTAAAAGAATTCCGGAGGTAAGATGACGTTATACGAATAATAGTGAAGACGAAGATGAAGTAGATAACAATGAAATGACAATGTAGAATATGATCGAGATGATAACCACGTTGCGATTAAAATTTTAGGATATGTAAGACGGCAAAATATATGAAAAATGGTGAAGACAACTGATAATGACACAAATACATGTTGCCAGGCAACAATAGGAAACAAAAGATGCGAAAACATATGAATCAGGTCTATAAATAATTGAATGTTCTTTTACATCTATACTAATAATAAATCTGTAGCCGAAATTTTTCTGGTAATTTTAGATTTTCCAAAAATAATTGGTCCTAACATATATAATTAACCACCCTGAAACCGAAAGTCGCTTTTTTGAAATTTTTGTTTGTATGTCTGTCTGTCTGTCTGGATGTTTGTTACCTTTTCATGCGATAATGGCTGAACGGATTTCGATGAAAATTGGAATATAAATAAAGGTCGTTGTAACTTAGATTATATGACATTCAATATACGTTATTTCAAAGGGGGGTTATAAGGGGGCCTGAATTAAATAAATCAAAATATCTCGCTTATTATTGCTTTTGTGAAAAATGTTACATAACAAACATTTCTTTAAAAATCATTTCCGATAAGTTTTATTCTTTGGAAAATTTTGATAGGACTGATATTTAATGAGATAAATGAGTTTTAAAATTAAAATAACTGTCATCTAAGGCCATGTAATGAATTAAAAAACAAATGACTTCGTCTATAAGGGGCCTTGGACAGCAACAATCGAAAGCTATGAAAGATAGCCTACAGAGAATGTTTCTGTGTTTGTATTAAGTAATATCGGAAGCTAAATTAACCGATTTGTATAATTAATTATTATTTCACCATTTGAAAGTGTAATTTCTCTAGATGGGCATAATGCTATAATGTTATTACAGTAACTTCAAAGTGAATTGAGGATAGGTAAGATTAAAATAGCTTCTTATGCTCAGAAAACTTGATAGGCTATTCTTTATATTCGTTTCCTGTATTTCTTAAAATAATGTTCATGTAAGTTACATCCGTTATCAACACACTTTTTATATAATATAATATAATATAATATAATATAATATAATATAATATAATATAATATAATATAATATAATATAATATAATATAATATAATATAATTTAAGTTATTTGAAGGGTTCAGAACCATAGTGGGGCAAGCGCCATTTACTGAATACGTAGAAAACAAGGGTTAAATTTAGGATATTACCATAATTCAATGGAAACACATAGCAATTAAAATAAAGTATACACATTAAATCTAAATGATGTCAATGTTCATTAAACTATGGTTGCATGGAATAAAAATTAAGAAAGATGTTAAAGGAATTGTCATTGCACCAAATGAGTGGTCTCTGGATCAAAATGATTGCATTTTAATTATTTAAGTACAATTTAAATTAAGTAACATATTAAACGATTTATCCTTCTATCAAACACGAATGTTCCCTGGATCAAATGTCCTATTTTAATTATGTAATTACTTCATATTTATTTCTAACAGGTGCGGCGGAGCGCACGGGTACGGCTAGTTTAAGTATAAAAATATAGGGGTGCCATTTGAAATTTCAAAGTAGGGTGACTGGGAGGGGGGGGGTAAATCTAAAAAGAAATTAAGCCTGGTTTCAGACTTCCCCCTCAATATCTACTGTAAATTGACGTGTTTTTTGTTTAAATTTAATTCAATTTAAATAATTAGTTATTTAGACTGGTAAGTTTTGAAATGAAAGCCCTCTATATAATATGACTAGATAAATGTTAATTTCCTTCCCTTAAAGACGAAAATTGTAAATGGGACTTACTCTTTATGAAGGAGCTTACGAAGTGAGTAAAGGAAAAGGTAGAAAAGAAGAAGATAAAATGCGTTTTCGTTTCTTTTCGCCATAAAGTGTTTTCTCAAAGCCTCTGCACAGTTTTCTCTGTTCCAGCCGCTGTCGCTAAGCAGGAAGCATCTGCCTTTATTTTCAATTGCTGCGGCACAATTCCGCCCGCATACAGAGGCAAAGTCTTATAAACTTGCGCTTTCAGTTCTCTCTAGCGAGACTAAATTCAGTCCGACTTTTAACTATATTCAAAGGGGTAGAATGCATATGAATTACCTTACAACTGGCACCACATTCAAGAGTCTGGTTACGTAACGATTCCAGCGCGTACGCCACTATCTTACACGGGACATTTTTTATTTATAGGCATTTTACTTGCTACCAAGTAATATTATATATTTATATAAAGGCTTATTTCTACTATGGAATATAATAATAGGACATTATATTACGAAATACCTGTTGTATTGTAAGTAATAAACAATAATGCAAAAATTTGTTTTCTTTGACTTTGAGTAAATTTCCAATGGTTATTGGGTCATTCCATACAAAATTTTAATAATATGCCAGTGATGTCATGAATTTTTTTGGACTTTTAATATAATAATGTTATTATGAAATAGTACATTATGCAACGAGCCTATAATGGTAGTAATTAAGACGCGAGTATGTTTATGAAACATTTTTCTCGTGACCAGAATACTGTATGAAATGGAAATATAAAAATTGGAAATTTATCTTTTGAAGAGGTGGAGAAGTTCAAATATCTGGGAGTAACAGTCAAAAATATAAATGATACTCGGGAGGAAATTAAACACAGAATAAATATCGGAAATGCCTGTTATTATTCGGTTGAGAAACTTTTAACATCCAATCTGCTGTCGAAAGATCTGAAAGTTAGAATTTATAAAACAGTTATATTACCGGTTCTTCTGTATGGTTGTGAAACTTGGACTCTCACTTTGAGAGAGGAACAGAGACTAAGGGTGTTTGAGAATCAGGTGCTTAGGAAAATATTTGGGGCTAAGAGGGATGAAGTTACAGGAGAATGGAGAAAGTTACACAACACAGAACTGCACGCATTGTATTCTTCACCTGACATAATTAGGAACATTAAATCCAGACGTTTGAGATGGGCAGGGCATGTAGCATTTATGGGCGAATCCAGAAATGCATATAGAGTGTTAGTTGGGAGGCCGGAGGGAAAAAGACCTTTAGGGAGGCCGAGACGTAGATGGGAAGATAATATTAAAATGGATTTGAGGGAGGTGGGATATGATGATAGAGAATGGATTAATTTTGCTCAGGATAGGGACCAATGGCGGGCTTATGTGAGGGCGGCAATGAACCTCCGGGTTCCTTAAAAGCGAGTAAGTAAGTATGTTTATGAAACGAGCGCAAGCGAGTTTCATAATTTTCATACCAGCATCTTAATTAGCATTATAGGCAAGTTTCATACGACTTTTTATGCTCCATCATATTTCTAACTTTAAATTATTCGTAAGTATTCATATTATTCTTATCTGACTGGGGAGCGGAATGACCTTGTGCAATATCTCGTAAATTGTGAGATGTGTGCAGACGCGAACGTATTGATTTTTTCCGAGGAACAAATATCACTGACCTTGATATAATCTAGAGAGTAAAATGAACATTAATCTTGATATAATCTGGAAACTGATTTAGACATTGAAAAACGAGATAACAAATTTAATTTATTTGAATATTATTTACAATTAACGCTAATTATTATAGTAACAGAACATAACCTTCAGCGACAGTATTGGATTTCCAGTCTCCGTGACGTTTCGCTAGTTGTCTTTCGATTGCATATCCGAGAATAATCGATACTTGCGCTTTCATATTGCTACAATGGTGCTTTCTGATTGGTGGAAAACCTGAACTGTAATGAATAGGTGTACTTTAATGAGGTCCATTAAAGGGCTGCTACCAGGTGTATAATTACTACATTTCGGCATGATCGAGCATAAATAAATTAAACTGCCAACTATGACCGCCATATCATTAATATTTTAGTCATACGGAAGACTGAAAATGGGTGACAGTTACATGTTATCCATAATTTAAAATATGCTAGACACCTATATGAAGTGTCACCGAAACTAAAGAGACGCCATTGTTGACCTGTACAACCATATTTTAATACCTTGAAGACTAATTCGAATAATATTAAGAGATGCTAATAAAACACCTTATTGAATGAAATAAATAGTTTTATATTCGAATGCAACGATTTAAATTCATGCGAATTTCATTCGTATTGAAGAAAATATTATTCTTAATCCATCTCCCAAGTTTATCTCAAAAACCCTATGAATAACTAGATTAAAAGTATTATTAATTTTTGTTCCGACTGTTGAAAATCGCTTGCTATGTGTGGCGGTCGCAGCGTTCGCGAGACTTCATAACGATGAATAATCTCAAACGTCCGTCTCCCTGACCTTGATCGCGCAACATTCTGTACGACGGGATAGCCTACCTGCTGAGCTCCTTGTTCCGGTAAGTTATTTTTATTATAAACTTACATGATATTTAAGTCAACATTCTGAAATTTTCACAGTGGAATCAATATACCCTAAAGAATTAAACACATAATTTTTCGTTTGTAAAAATGAATTGCATTTTGTGTTCTACATTTTTTAAAATTATATTACGGTGCGTAACTATTTAAAAAAATACATAGGCCTATTTTTTTATTTTGAGGGCATTTATAAACAAGGCTCTCCTTTTTCGAACTGCATTGAAATTATTTTCCCCATCTTCTTTTACATGGTAAGAAAACTTCAATGAATGAAACAGTGTTCTTTGCTAAACGAATAATTTTAATGCTGATTGCTGCCAAACTAAGGAGAAAATAAATACAGTATAATATTGCATGAAATTCATATTTAGAACATACAAAATAACCTACTACAATATTTTTAACTTTTGAGACATCATGGTTCAAAAACATACTTTTTTGATTGGAATGACCCAACTACTAGACTTCGAAGTTAAGTTCCCAGTCGGGGCGATACTGATAACGGAGTATTTGGTGGAGGTGGGCTAGGGCTAGTTCATTTTTTCCACGTGTTGTCTATCTCGTATGGTTGACGTTGAAGATTTCGTACGTACTAGCACTGAAGCTGAGACATTGGGACGACGTGAAATCATTCCGATGTCGAAAACGAAATGCAACTGAACAAATTTTTAAATACCAAGCCATTCGAAAAGTAATGACAACATAGTTACTGTTTCAAACCACATCCATTTAGGTGATTTTTGCCATTACACACTTCAAAATAGGCCCTTGTCATGTCAACAATATGCTGTCAAATCCTTGAAAGACGGTGGACTCCATCTGCAGCATCATTTCCGGATCTCTATCTCACTGATCGATCTAAAACTCTTTGGATGTCTACTCTTGATTGAAAGCTAACGCCTCGTCTCCACTCATCTTGCAATAGTTCGGTATGGTAGGACTTCTCTCTAACAAACTTCTTGTAATGCCGTAAAGCACTGGGTTGATTTTTTCCTCTTGCAACTTGTATTTTTATGAAACATCTTTGTTCATACCCACTGAACATTTTAAAGGAGGTATTACGTAACATATTCAAGTCATCCGCTTAGACAAGCAGCTGATGTAACCCGTTCAATTCCAAACCCTCTCTGTTATCCTGGACTTTCCTAATGATTAGCTAGTGGATGCGGGATGACTTAAGGAAAAGTGAAGTTGTTTTGTATCGGAGTATATGGCACGTGCCGCGTCGTCCGTCTTTTGTGTACCTGGCGAGTACAGCAGCGTACATAACGAAGGAACCCCGGTCCACATTGCAACGCAATGTGTGCAGTTGTGTTATCCTGCTCAAGTATTTAGTACGAGTTGAATAGTGATGTGCTGATTCATTTATAACGTCGAAGTCAAAACGTTAAATTCGCTCAGAGATACGAAATGCAATTAAGAAGTATGAGAGTGACATTTTATGTATTAACGAAGACAATATCGTGTGTAATGTATGTAAAATTGAAATAAAAACCAGAACACTTCAGACTATAGAGAAACATTGCAACAGTATATCGCACAGGAAATGAGTTGAAATGAAATCTGAGGAATCATCATCATCATCATCATCATCATCTAGTTTTGCGTGCAACATGATGCTCAGTACAAATATTCCTCTAAAGAAATTGAGTGATCCCCATTTTAGAGGCTTTCTTCAGAAATTCCCTCGATACAGAAAACTGTTTAAGCGATAGGCGAAGACGATTCAGCATCGACAACTTACGAGAATATATCGTCGTTTACTGCAATTTACTGCAACGCTGGTAATTGCATCAATGATGACGAGGACTGACCCTTGCAAGGTATGTACTGCAGTACGTTATTTTTATTTTCCTTCTGACTGTACGGAGATACAGTAGTATGATGACGTCGTCTGTTTACGTTTAAAACCTATTGAGCCAATGGTCTGAATGAAAAAAAAAAATGTAACATATAGTAAATGTGCACCTACATTCAACGATAAGTCATCCCGCATCCACTGTCTACTAACGACATGCTCTAGAGTAAAGTTAAAAAGTAAAGATGATAGTGCATCTCCTTGCTTTAGCCCACAGTGAATTGGAAACGCATCTGACAGAAATTGACCTACACGGACTCTGCTGTACGTTTCACTGAGACATATTTTAATTAATCGAACTAGTTTCTTGGGAATACCAAATTCAATAAGAGTATCATATAAAACTTCTCTCTTAACCGAGTCATATGCCTTTTTGAAATCTATGAATAACCGATGCACTGTACTCCTATATTCCTATTTTTCTCCATTATCTATTGAATACAAAATATCTGGTCAATAGTTGATCTATTACGCCTAAAACCACACTGATGATACCCAATAATTTCATCTACATATGGAATTATTACTATTCTACTTTAAAATAAAAATTCATACTTTTTCCAGAATTGTATTTCAAATTCAACATTTACCTATTACTGCACTTGTGTAATAATTAACGGAAAATGATTGCAGACAGGCAAGCAAACAGGTGATATGGAAGAAATTGAAAACAATTTTTTAAGTAAGAGTCATATATTCTTTTGTAGTATCACAATAATGATATTTTATATATTGTATAAAAAGGGAAAAATCTTAAGTTATATAAATCTTGTTATTAACTTATTTACGCAAATACAGAATGGAGTTAAATATTCATATGCGGATGATACCGTAATTCTTTTTGGTGAAAAATCTTGCAAAGGCACTTATATTAATGAGAACAATGGATTACAGGTAATTAAAGAGTGGTTTGATTCAAACGCTCTTTCCTTAAACACATCCAAAACAACTGTTGTTCTGTTTTCACTAAGGTCCAGTGGTCTTCAATCTCCTCCATCTTCTGTTAGGCTCAAAATTCATCATTCAGATTGTTCCTCTCAAAATTGTGAATGTCCCATATTAACCAAATCCTCGGAAGTTAAGTATTTAGGCATTACAATCGACCAACACTTACGATGGAACAAACATATTACATATTTATGCAATAGATTACGTAAAACAATTTATATATTTGTTATACTTCGGCTATATTTACCAGTTAATATGTTACGTCTTATTTATTTATCTATATTTCAATCCATTCTCCAATATGGTATTTTAGGGTGGGGAAATGCTTGTAATTCTAATCTCACTCCAGTAATATTTATTCAGAAAAGAATTATTAAAATATGCCTTAATAAACCAAATGATTACTCATCCGAGCTTTTGTTTACTGATTTTGATGTTTTGAAAATTAAACAGATTTATTATATTGCCTTATTAAACTTCATACATAAAAATCATAATACATTCAAATTGTATCATCATAAATATGGAACTAAAAGATCCGATTTTATACGACTAGAAGAACCAAAGTGCTTCACAAGCACAGCTCTTAGCCATGGTACCTACTTTGATCCAAGGTTTTGTAATAAAATAATTGAAAAATACCCAAATTTGGAAAAATTTAGTATCAGAAATTTCAAAAATAGCGTTACGAATTTAATTCTTAAAGAATATATGTTGATTTAATATGTGTATGTATTTGTATGATGTAAATTGTTAAAATTGAAATTGTTTTTTTAAAGTTAATTCATTCTTATAATTTTTTTTCTTGACCCACTTTGTGTCAAATAATTAACTTTGTTTGTGTTAAATATGTGTTTAGATAACTCCCTGAGCACGAATTTTTACTCCTTCAGGGAAAAATTAAGACTGTATTTTTGTACATGTTATTTTACTAACAATAAACAACAATAAGCAATCTTAATAATATCAAATGATGTATTTCCCTATAGCTTCGTTCGTTTGAGAACAAATGATTTCATAATACAGGGTGTTTAAAAATACGGGGCATAATTTCAGGTATGTATTTCCCACATGTAGACAATCAAAATAGTTCGTTACAACATGTGTCCGGAAATGCTTTATTTCCGAGTTATGGCCTTCACAACATTGAAATTCACCGGAACGTTTTTCACCGGAACCCACGTGCAACTGTTCCATCTCATCACCAGGTGCGGTAAACAGACTTACGGAGCAGGCGTACACAAACTTCCTGGAAAACACCATACCTCATGTTTTAGAAGACACTCCACTGATCAATCGTCAACACATTCACTTCTTGCATGATGGCGCTCCTGCACACTTCTGTCGTATTTCTCGCCGGTACTTGGATCGAAGGTTTCCTGATCGATGGATAGGTAGAGGTGGCCCAATTGCTTGGCCTCCACGCTCACCTGATCTGAACCCTCTTGATTTCTACTTGTGGGGCCATTTAAAATAATTGGTTTATTCGTCTCCGGTGCCTGATTTGGAATCCCTTCGGAATCGAATTGTGGCATGTTCTGAGGACATACACAATACTCCTGGAGTTTGGGATCGTGTTCGCAGGTCAATGAGACATCGATGTGAGGTCTGTATTCAAGCAAGAGGTGGACATTTTGAACATCTTCTGTAATGACAACGACCTGCGGAAAGAAAAACGTTCCGGTGAATTTCAATGTTGTGAAGGCCATAACTCGGAAATGAAGCATTTCCAGACACATGTTGTAAAGAACTATTTTGATTGTCTACATGTGGGAATTACATACCTGAAATTATGCCCCGTATTTTTGAAACACCCTGTATTGGAGGACATACTTTTCGGGAAGTCATATACGAGTATTTTATGAAGGCGTGAACTGCAAAAAGAGCCAGTTGGCCAAGATGTTTTCTACTCCATATCTCGTTCGTCTCTGCAAACAACCGCCAAATTTAATTTTCATGGGAGTGAAAGAGACTAGCTGAAAGTCTTCCAGCCAACGTAATATCTAATTCCATTTGATACGACGGACGGCTCGGATACAAATTACAACAACAGTTGCTACTCGACCCGACTGGCATTTGTTACTCTCGCGAAAAACGTTATGATTGCTCTGCATGGCGAGTGAAACACCGCCGAGCTATGAAGGGTTTAAATTTTTTATTAAGGATGTTCGTTATATATTTAGGGTGTTAACAAGGAGTAAAACACGCGTGAATATTGCTGCAGAAATACAGTATGATGCAATTCTTTTCCCATTTGTAATCAAAGAAACTACCTCACTACAAAAATCTTATTTTAAACGTCTCTATAGGAGTTCTCATTTACTTTTTTCGATGATATCACTGATGATAACACTTTATCAGTTGTTTATACCACACTGAACTTTTATCTGTATTGGCAACTGTTTTGTGTGTGTGTGTGTGCGTGCGTGCGTGCGTGTGTATGTGTGTGTGTATGCGTAGAAAGAATCAAGTATCCTATTTGAAACATCATCACTATCTTTCAGTGTATAATAATCCGTGCGCCAATCTTTATTTAATTACTAGACCTTTATTAAAAGACTAGGATTTTTTTTCGTATGTATGTATGTATGTATGTATGTATGTATGTATGTATGTATGTATGTATGTATGTATGCATGCATGTATTTATTCACACTGTAAATGGGTATATACCCCGTGGCAGTGGTAACTAATTACACTCAATAATGACAATTAATAATAAAGACAACTAATAAAAAACAATAATTAATAATAATAATAATAATAATAATAAAATAATAATAATAAGTATCCTAAATTAAATGAAGCATGGTCACTTAAAATAATATTTAAAGTAAATCTAATTTGTATCTTAACCCTAAGTTCGAACTAAGACCCACGAGTGTGACAGGTTCATATCTGTACAAGTACCTTTCGGCACTACACTTATTTCGCTGTCAACTCATTCATTGCACTGATTCTACCTGATTTCACTAGCACTTCTAACCATTTCACTGTTCAAATACTTTGCACAGCCACTTCACTTACACAATAGACTTCACTGACACAACACACTTCCTCACTGATAGAACACTTCAAATAACAAGATATCAATTACACCCTTTAAGTAGTGTATATAATATACTACCGTCTATTAGTAAAGTCCTTAAGCTTATTTTTAAATACATTTTTGGTTATTGGTAAAGCCTTTAGTAAGTCTGCAGGTAAAGCATTCCAGTCCCTGATAGTATAATTGAGAAAAGAAAACTTTCCAGTGTCCGTCCTCTGTCTTCTTTCCCTCAATTTATATGAGTGATTGTTCCTTGAAGAGTAATTTGGCGGCTGTATGTTTGAGATGAAGTGTTAAATCTCAAGTAAAAAAATATATATATATTAACGCTTTATTTAACTTTATGTTTTATGTTTCTTAGAAATTCAAATTTATTTGAGAATTTTATTCTAGTTACGACACCACAGGTCAAATTTGATAATAGAACCAGAATATTTTGGCAACTATGATACTGCTTTCTTTACTTTTTGTATCAATTAAATATCTCTAATGTAGACGACATTAAGACGGTATGTGGATCATATACGGAGCCTAAGAGAAAGACAGAAAATAGGAAATATTGGAGAAGGCTGGGTTTGCAGTGAAAGACCTACTCGTAGGCAGAACACTTACATATTTATGTAATGTTACTTATTTCAATTATGTATGTTATTCAAACTTACGAAATCTTTCCACGCCGACCAAATGCTATTTCGAGAATGATGAGCGAGATTCGAAGTCCACGAAGATTACAAGACGAGACTCGAAAGAAAGGTGCAACGAACACAGCGAGCGAGAGCGGCAGTTAGATTTGTTCATCTCTATTACGTACTATAGACTATATTTACAACACTGAATCACACAGCATATTCCGAATCTCACCGGACTGGTGAACAACAATGACGTCACGCTGCAGCGAAATAGGAACAAAACTGCTGGAAGGATCGATGGCTGTCATGGCGACTGTATAAATTGTTGTCTGTGCTACGATAGCAAAATTTTGCGAAATTTCCGTACTGTTATCTCGTTCAAATAAAAGAGAGCATAAACAATTTATTTCTTGAACCAGTAGTAATAACTGGTCCGTTGAGATGTTCCCTCATAAGCCATTAACATATTGTTTTTACGTTGTGCTCATTACAAACAATACAGCAGAACACATCGCCATGACACAACAGTGCACGATGTCATTAGTCTGCTAATTCCCGCCCTATACAAGAACCAATCAGATTCACTGATGGCGGTTGATGGAGACTGCCATCACCTCTGCAAGCTGATGGCACCGGTGCGACACCGGTGGATCATCAGTGACGCCATCGGTGAAATTCGGACCACCTTGATGCCATCAGATTGCTCAGCGCTGAGATTCGGAATACGCTCCTAGCTTTACTTACCTCCCACATAACGTCGTTCTCTAAAGTCTTATTGTGCTTTAAAATCAATATCGAAGACACTATAAAATAGACCACTGTAGTGGTATGGAGATATGCAATGCCTATCGGAATATAGATGGCCAAAGAAAAGTATAAAATTATTGTCCCCAGTAAGGAAAAGAAGAAGAGGTACACCGCGAATTTGGAGAGGAAAGTATACATCAGGTAAAGCCATGGATGAAGGGACCTTGTACTGGACTGGTGGCCGGAAACAGAGGGCTCGTGAGTAGAAAAATGCCGACGAACAAGAAGAAATCAATCTCCATCAACCGTGTTTGAATCTGCGAACATTAGGTCGAAAAAATAAAAGATAAATCCTTAAGCTTTAACCCTTAAATTGGCAAAACTTCATTTCCCATACTAGTTTATTAAACCTTGTCGGACTGCAAAAAAAAAAACTATCGCAATGTACAGGGACATCATTTTATTTTTACTTACATTTTTATTGTACCTGAGTTTCTGAATGTACTTCACTCCCACCCCTCTACTAGTAAACTTCCAACCGATCTCCACACAGAACCAAGGCCGCGTATGCAGTAATGAGTTAGTGAGTATAGTACGTTCCAGAAATATGTTCGCGTTTTCCAGTGACAAAAGAGCTTTCTATATTGAATCATATTTTCGCACAGGTACTGTCGTCCGTTTGCCTACGTCGCATCCCGGTTTCTCCCACCTGCTTCTGTTCGCCCCTCTGTAAAGTCTAGTAGCTGGACTGTCTTAGCTCTCTTCTGAAAACATTCATTTCTGTTAGGAATTGGACGTCTACGTAATATTATACAACTGTTTAAAATAACTTAAATAAGTAATTAACTGTCACGTGATGCCCCCCCCCTTTCTACGACCCTGCGACAAAACCACTTGGACGGACAGTAGATAGCATGCCTGAGTAATTTTATCTGTGCGGGTCGGGCATAAGTGAAGATTGAATTTACAGTACGTAAGGTACTCTTTTATAGAGTAGGCACAGAATTATTTCAACATGAGTTACTCGTACGAAGTACGAAATTGGTAATTGGAATTAGGTACAATAGTCTATAGTGCGATAATATGCACAAAAGAACTGAAGCCTGTATGGAAATGAACGGCCAGCATTTTCAAAAATATGTTTAAATATCCATATTATGATTATTTTTCAATTTAACTTTATTCTCTATATTGTACGCTAATGTGCTGTAGACAGTATAATATACACTGCATAATGAATACGTCCGAATGGATAGCTTAATTCGTGAGTAAAAACATTATTCTTAATACAGTACTGTATTTTGATTAAACAAAAACCTAATGAAAATTATCGAACTCAAAATTGCGATATTTCCTAATTTACATAAAAAATGGATAAACTACCTTTCTTCCCTCCTATACGTAGTAAAGTGATTTGTATTTCACGGCAGTATCATTGAACTCCAGTCTTGGAAGGGGGAGCAAGCGGTGTTTCCGGTTCTAGACTTTTAATCCGAATATATAGCCGGGTTGATATTAAAAATGTTAGTAAAAATAAAATGATGTCCCTGTATATATTTTATATGTTGTGCAATATTATAGTATTTTGAAATTTTAATTTTCCTACCATTTTTTTCTACTATTCCATTAAAATTATAGCATATAGCCTATTAAACTGTTGTATCCTATAGGATACTTTGTCAATTTAAGGGTTAATGAAACGGATACAGGAACACAATAAGTATGGCCAGCAGTAAATAGTAATAATCATCGAAACTTGGCCTTTGAAATTTGATGTTGAAATTTCGGATAATTTGAAACTGGACTGGCCAACGGGTCATTCACATTTTCATCTATTTGTCATCCAACTGCAGAAATAAATTATGTATTTACAACGAGATGATTAAAGTGGAATAGGAAATGTTTACGATGAGTTTTCGCACCTGCAATATTCACATGAGGCATTTATGTGGCCCGTTTGTGTGTTTTGCCTTCCTCTGTGTTTACACATGTGGTCGCCTCATTGCAGCTCATATAATACCTGCAGGCTCTGTTTAATTTCAACATATTGCAATATTTTGGTTCAGTTATGATAAAAACTCTATTACTAAACTGTTGTGTAAACATTAAAAATATATGTAACAGCTGAGACATATTTTTGACAGGTTTAAACCCCTACTAATAATTCATTCAAGGCTAAGAACATTTTTAGCGCTTATGTTGCATAATAAAGGGTATAGGGGCTAAAACACAAAATCAATTCAATGTCGCAATTGCTTTATTATGTCTATTTGTCAGTGTTTTGTGGATATAAATGAAGCTTTTGCTTTTGTGGTTCTGCATTAGAATGACTCAATCATGGATGATGTGCTCAGGGAATCAGAATTGGAAGAAACATAACATGATGAACTGAAAGTCGTAGATTTAGAAAGTGAAGAATATCAAGATATTGAAGAGATGTTGTTGTTGTTGTTGTTTTCTAATGCCAGGCGTTTGACAATAAAGTCATTTGACCTCTTGCACTCCAATATTTTTCAAAGATATTATCATGGTCAGCCACTGAAGCATAGATTTTGAGGTGTTCCGATCCATTTCTTGGTTTGAGTTGCACAATGGGCAGTTAGGGGACTGATATATTCCAATTCTATGCAGGTGTTTGGCTAAACAATCATGGCCTGTTGCCAATCTAAATACAGCTATAGACGATTTTCGTGGTAAATCGGGAATTAACTGTGGATTATGATGCAGAGTGTTCCATTTTTTCCCTTGCGATTGTGTTATCAAATTTTGTTTGTTGAAATCTGAGTAGCCTATGTAGATTTAATAAATCTTTTCACAGAGTAATAGGTAGATTTAGTAACAGGTCTGTAAGTAGCAGTGCTGCCCTTCTTTGCTAATGCATCCGCATTCTCGATTCCCAGGATTCCATAAAGGGATGGTATCCATTGGAATACAATTCTTTTATTGAGTGATATTAATTGAGAGAGCATTTTAGTTATTTCTGCTGTTTGAGATGAAGGTGTGTGTTTAGAGACTATTGATAGAATAGCTGCTTTGGACTCTGACAATATAACTGCATTCTTAAATTTATTGATGTGGTATAGAAGATTCCAGAGACTTTCACTTATTGCAACGATTTCTCCATCAAAACTTGTTGTTCCATATCCAAGAGATCTATAAAGTGAGAAGAGACAGCACGTAACACCTGCACCGGCACCTTGTTCTCTGGAGATCAAGCATACGTCGGTGTATAAATGAAGCCTGTTTTGTGGAGGGTAACTAATTTTAATTGTCTCTAAGGACAATTGTTTTAGTATTTCTCTGTTTACTTCTGATTTCAGTATTTCTTCTGTTAAATTTAGATTTTGTTCTATATTTAATAGAGTTAAAGGGTTTGGTTTAATTTATAAGTTTTCTTTTAAATTCGGGATATTGATTTCACTCCAACTGAAGAGATATGGGAAATTCGATAGGCGTCAATGATTCGTAATATATCTACACGAGTTATGAAAATACATATACAGTACTTATTTCAAATAACTGCTTATCTTTAGGAATTATTAGGGTATTAGCCGTACCCGTGCGCTCCTCTGCACCCGTTAGAAATGAATATAAAGTAATTACATAATTAAAATAGGACATTTGATCCAGGGAACATTCGTGTTTGATAGAAGGGTAAATCGTTTATTATGTTACTTAATTTAAATTATATTAAAAAATTAAAATGCGATGATTTTGATCCAGAGACCACTCATTTGGTCATAACATTATTTTAGGAAATACAGGAAACGAATGTACAGAATAGCCTATCAAGTTTTCTGTGCATAAGAAGCTATTTTAATCTTACCTGTCCTCGATTCACTCGAAGTTACTGTAATAACATTATAGCATTATGTCCATCTAGAGAAACTACACTTTCCAATGGTGAATTAATAATTAATTACACAAATCGGTTAATTTAGCTTCCGGTACTACTTCATACAAACACAGAAACATTCTCTGTAGGCTATGGTTCATAGCTTTCGATTTTTGTTGTCCAAAGCCCCTTATAGACGAAGTCATTTGTTTTTTATTTCATTACACTGCCTTAGATGGTGTTGTTATTGTAATTTTGAAACTCATTTATCTCATTAAATATCAGTCCTATCAAAATTTTCCATAGAATAAAATTTATCGGAAATTATTTTTAAAGAAACGTTTGTTATGTAATATTTTTCACTAAAATTAATAATAAGGGAGATATTTCCATTTATTTAATTCAATTCCTCTTGTAACCCCCCTTTTAAATAAAATATTTTGAATGCCATATAGCCTGAATTCTAAGTTACAACGAACTTAATTTATATTCCAATTTTCATATAAATCGGTTCAGCCATTATAGCGTGAAAAGGTAATAAACATCCAGACAGACATACAAACAAGAATTTCAAAAAAGCGATTTTCGGTTTCAGGGCGGTTAATTATATATGTTAGGACCAATTATTTTTGGAAAATCGAAAATTACCAGACAAATTTCGGCTACAGATTTATTATTAGTATAGATTTTATTTGAAAAATGTAAGTTATGTGACACAAGTGAATAAACATAGCAATTCGGTGTAGGTACAGTTGAGAGATGTGCATATTTATGATCACACTTGAGATATTGTAAATTAATGTAATTTATACATGAATAGATTTTTGCTCATATCACTTCCCACAATGTGTGCTGCAAGTAATCATAACAGCTGTGTTTTTCTTTTGTTCGTATAGCAACCAGACGAGACATGTAAGCAGCATCTGTAAATACAACAAAGGAACACGGTCGTAATAGTCATATGCGTTACAAGAGCGGTATGTTGACGTTTTCATGTTCGAGGAAAAGATTGAAAAAGCGAAACGTATTTGAGCTTATTCAATTTCCGAGAACATGAAAACAAACATACCGCTCGTGTATCGTACATTATTTTGTGCGAAGATCGTTTATTACATACCTGAAAGACGAATTTCTAATTAGTTGCAATGAAGTCTCCATCTTGGTTTCTGTTCAATGACTGCAACTTTTAAAAACTAAAATATCTATCTTCAACATTGTTGCTATAAAATGTTTTCTGTGTTTACTATATTCCAGCAGGCCGTGATATACGTCTGTCTTTTTTTTTTCCACAGTCTATAAATGCGAACTTAAAACAAACGGTAAGGTTATGTAATGATTTATTTTCATTTTAATATTTTAACAATATTATTTATATAACATATTGCAGTAATAACATCGGCATCTGGAATCTTGTTGATTTTTTCACGGCTTCCTTAATGTTACTTGCATTATAAATGCAGTAACTTTTGTGCGAGATCGTTCGTATTTGCTTGTTTTCCGCACAGAACCAATACGCGGTAAGTGTGAAATACCACATTCAGTATTCCCAACGTAAAACACATAACAATTTCCCTCTTCTTACCGCTTAAGCGCGACATTCATTTTACTGCTTTAGGCTTTTAACATATTATTTTTAGAGACGTTTAACATAGGAATAATTATAAATTGGAAACTTACCACTGCAATTTCACCTAAATTGCACTGTTAATAATTATTGTTTTTAAATATTTGCAAAAATTAAGTAAAGTCTACTACTCCACGAAAACTATTGTATTCCTGATACAAGTAACATTAAGGAAGCCGTGAAAAAATCAACAAGACTCCTGATGCCGATGTTATTACTGCAATAAGTTATATAAATAATATTGTTAAAATATTAAAATTAAAAAAATAAATCATTACATAACCTTACCGTTTGTTTTAAGTTCGCATTTATAGACTGGGGGGAAAAAAAAGGACAGACGTATATCACGGCCTGCTGAAGTATAGATATTTTTGTTTTCTAAAGTTGACGTCATTAAACAGAAACCAAGATGGAGATTTCATTGCAACTAATTAGAAATTCGTCTTTCAGGTATGTAATAAACGATCTTCGCACAAAATAATGTACGATACACGAGCGGTATGTTTGTTTTCATGTTCTCGGAAATTAAAAAAGCTCAACTACGTTTCGCTTTTTCAATCTTTTCCTCGAACATGAAAACGTCAACATACCGCTCTTGTAACGTATGTTACTATTGTGGTGTTGTAGAGTTTACTTAATTTTTGCAAATATTTAAAGACAATAATTAACAGTGCAATTTAGGTGAAATCGCAGTGGTAAGTTTCCAATTTATAATTATTACTATGTTAAACGTCTCTAAAAATAATATGTTAAAAGCCTAAAGCAGTAAAATGAATATGGCGCTTAAGCGGTAAGAATAGGGAAATTGTTATGTGTGTTACGTTGGGAATACTGAATGTGGTATTTCACACTTACCGCGTATTGGTTTGTGCGGAAAACATGCAAATACGCATCGATCTCGCACAAAAAAAAAATATTCAGAATATAGTTTAAAGGCACGGTTACCAGAGTGACAAGACAAAATCGCCGAATCTAAAACATAACGCACAGAGAATGATAGACGACGTAAACTCACAAGTTTGTCCTTTGTGTAAGTCTGGCATGATTATATAGAAAATAAGAGAAGTTTAGAACATACTGTGTAGTACACGGGGAAATCATACGGAAGGTCAGAAAGCGGGAAGCGTACGATTCTGAACGTAGTACGTGCAGCTAAGCTAGACGAGCGCTATTTCTATTCTTTACGGTGCCCCACTTTAGAATTCACATAATGCTACAACAAAATTCTTCTCAGCGCAGATGTTTATGAATTATGAAACAGTATGGATTACTCGGTACCAACTGCAATGCACAAAAAGAGAACACACCTAAAATTGCAGCCCGTCTTTTGGCGTACTTAGACGTGAATTTTTTATGACTGTACCTTGTGAATAATGAGCAAGCTTTTACTGTATTAATATCATAGTTCTCTGGATGACTATTCATAAAGCACGGCGTAACTTCATTTCAGCGTACAAAGCGTGAAACTGGGCGTACAAACTTACACAAGAATTTGTTTAAAAATGAAAATATACCAAGTATATGACGACTTTCTCTTTTTTAAAATAACTTTAAATAAACAGTGCAAACTCAAACGCGTCAAAATATATCACACGTTCTTAGTAACAATTCTATATATTCTATTTTATGCTCGACCATGCCGAAATGTAGTAATAATACACCTGATAGTAGCCCTTTAATGCACCTCATTAAAGTACACCTATTCATTATAACTCAGTTGTTCAGCCAATGAGAAATCACCATTGTACTGATTGTATCATTATAAAACCGCAAGTATCGATTATTCTCGGATATGCAATCGAAAGACAATTAGCGAAAAGTCATGAAGGCTGGAAATCCAATACTATCGCAGAAGGTTATGTTCTGTTACTATAATAATTAGCGTTAATTGTAAATAATATTCAAATAAATTCAATTAGTCATCTCGTTTTTCAATTCTAAATCAATTTCCAGGTTATATAAAGCCTAATGTTCATGTTATTCTTTAGATTATATCAAGGTCAATGACATTTGTGTTTCGGAAAAAAATCAATACTTTCGCGTCTGCGCACATCTCACAATTCAGGTCAGTTCCGCTCCTCACTTACATAACCATAACATGAAATGTTAAATGTTATGTTTTATTTAACGACGCTCGCAACTGCAGAGGTTATATCAGCGTCGCCGGATGTGCCGGAATTTTGCCCCGCAGGAGTTCTTTTACATGCCAGTAAATCTACTGACATGAGCCTGTCGCATTTAAGCACACTTAAATGCCATCGACCTGCCCCGGGATCGAACCCGCAACCGTGGGCATAGAAGGCCAGCACCATAACATGAATACTTATTAATAATTTCAAGTTAGAAATATGGTCGAGCATAAAAAGTCGTATGATACTTGCCTATAATGGTAATTAAGACGCTCGTATGAAAATTATGAAACTCGCTTGCGCTCGTTTCATAAACAAACATACTCGCGTCTTAATTACTACCATTATAGGCTCGTTGCATAATGTACTATTGTGCAACACTTGTCTGAATATAATGAATCTAGACGGAAAAGTAGCTCAGTTGGAATAGATACTAGCTATTCGATGGAAGGATTGTAGCTCCTTCCCGTAAGGCAGGATCGGCAACTTTTTATAATAGTGGGTCACAAGAATAAGTGAAGGAGACCTGGACAAGACAATATACAGAGTGTTAAAAAAAAGTATCCAATATTTTAGGAGGTGCTAGTATGCATCAAAACAAGAAAAAATGTCTCATAAACATGGGTCCTACAACACATACTTTCTGAGATCTGAACACTTGTTCATAGGAAGTGCTCAATGTGACGTCCATTCATGGCAATGCATTCCTCTGCCCTTCGGCGTAAGGAATCACGCACTCTTTGAAACTGACCTGATTGTTCTTGATAACCAAAAGTGTAGGGGATTTAGATTTGAGAAACGAGCAGGCCAAGGTGTGGGGTCTCCCCAATCAATCCAGCGGTTCTGAAATGTCAGCGTCAGGTCTTCACGCTCATTGCGGAAAATTAGAGGAATATTACTCCAAAGCCTGCGCAAAATTATACTCTAATGGTAACTAAGTAACAATAAGTGCACTGTAATGGGTCTATTTCAGTATAGTTTTATGTTATGAAGAATGGTTTCCTAGCAACAAGTTTCTGTGTGGAATTTCTAACTTTCAAGGCCAAACAACAATAGCTGTAAATGCAACAAAAAATACGATCGTGCAAGAAATAATATTTAAAGAAGTGAAGTGACACCATGGCATTTAATAATTACTTTGATGCATTTCCAGGTGAAATTTCGAAATAACATTTTGGCAACATAATTTTTTAACATCAGAGAATAAAATAAAAATCAAATTTAAAAAATTGAATTTGTTACTATTTTCACCTTAACACCTCCCCTTAAATTAGCCTATAGTTTACCAAGTAACTTATAAATGATAATACAATCCCCAACATGATAAATAAACTGAATTCATGAACAACTCATTAAACGTAAAATAAAAAGACACCTCCGTAAACCTCATTATATGAAGTATAATTTGTATAAGGGAATTCTATTCCAAATGATTCAACCGCGAGCAATGTTCCGTGAACATCCATTGCAACGTTACTTTGAGAAAGATTATTTCTTATCTGCACTCAAGATTGATAAACATCAAGTGCCTTTAAAAGCTTGTCAGAAGTTCGGAGGTAACCACAGCAGCAGTTTTAAGCTGTGCGTGTTGCTGGCC
The DNA here is from genome assembly GCF_040183065.1 of Periplaneta americana. Taxonomy (NCBI): domain Eukaryota; kingdom Metazoa; phylum Arthropoda; class Insecta; order Blattodea; family Blattidae; genus Periplaneta; species Periplaneta americana. The sequence continues at coordinate 117,521,917 of NC_091129.1, forward strand.
GGACAGGGGCAATTACAGAAGGAATTGCGCAGGAGTGGTTGGAGATCATGCATTAGCAATTTGCCATAGCGGCTTGGGTTCACATTCATCTCCATCTCTAACCGAGTCATTAACCTAATTGCATGTTAGGCCAAGGGCGAAGCTGCACGAACACGAACATCCACAATACAGCCATGCGCAACTCACGTTTTATTGTTAAATTCTGTAGTAATAATAATAATAATAATAATAATAATAATAATAATAATAATAATAATCATCATCATCATCATCATCATCATCATAGTCATCATTCCAATATATATATATATATATATATATATATATATATATATAATTTGAACTGGTAATGGAAATTACGGGAAAATGGCTGAAAGGATTTTAATAAATGACCCCTCATTTTGAAGCTTGGAACCCAACGTTTTCCAGAAAAAAATAGTAGTTATCAGTGAAATGTAAATTTTCGTACATCATTTTCCTGTTTTCCAAAATCCATCTTTCGTCAGTATTGACAACTAATTGCATTTCAGTATAAAACAAAATACTCACTACAATAAACAATAGGTTATTACACGAAGGCTATGACCTGCAGGATTGCTGATATCTTTAGAGCTCAAATTCAATTGGTTATTAAAAACTTCAAGACTTACTAAAATAATTTACAGGTCTGATTCTGCGGTGTGTATTCTGAGTACTGGTGTGTATTGGATATTAAAATCTACAAAACTTGAGGTGATTTGATGACATTACTATCATCAGAAATGAAATTACTATTATAGTTAATGCCATGATGTGACTATTTTTTCATTAATTATACATATTAATGCTATATTCATGATATGAAAGTGAAACTCTTGGGGTTATATATGTATATGTAGAGAATATCTTAAATTACGAGTAGATCTTCATTTCTATAATTTACTGAGTGGCAGCTATATATAATTATATATACGTAAGATAAAATCAAATATTTTTATAGTTATTAATCAAGTGGGGTTGGGTCTTTTTCATATACTTAATGGCGGTCTGGTGTAGAAATTTATATGCGTCATTCTCTTCAGTATTGGCTCGAGAGAGCGCAAAAATAACAGTTCCTAAGGAAAGACCAAAAGGTATTACTTACTGATAAAATAAGAAGCCTACAAAATGTTGTAGTCTCTCGATCATTTCAGCAAGATCTTTTAGCAGGATAAAATGATTTTACCCTCTACATTTCAACTTCTACATGCAGCAGCTATACCAAGATACTACGTCTATTGTTCGAAACCGTAGCAAACCTGACATTTTTTTAACACCTACATTCCACAATGACCTGAAATAGCTATTGCTTTACTTCCACATGAAAAAACACACTGATCACCCTGACATTGTTACTTGCGTTTTCGCGTTGAAACTCATAAATTGGAGGTGGATAGGTTCAAGAAAAGGTATTTTGCATAAAAAAAAACCATTCCGAGGGAGTATATTTCATTATTACGGAAGGAAATAACTTTCAAAACGTACTTCATTGAGAAAAAAATCTGAAAAAATTTGTATTTGAACGTCTATGAACTTAGTTTGCAGCATTTGCTGCACAAGCCACTAGTCATAAATATAAAATGAACTTACTTCCAGAATTCAATATCTCCGATAATTTCAAAATTGTTTTCCTCTTTTCATGGAATCGTAAGTTCGTTGACTTTTTTCTGACCTAAATCAGAATATATAACTATTTCTAATGTGTATATATATACGTTTTTTTTCAGTCGAAAGTTTAAGGGATGTGGGTAGTAATACCTTTGAGATTAAAAAACTTTAGTACAAAAGATTAGTTCAATATTTCTAGGCTTTTAGTGTTCAGAGTGGAATAAAAATTTCCATGCTTATACGATCAATCATTCTGAATTCAGTGGTATAAAATATATCTAATTAGTTTCGTATCCAAGTGCAAAAGAAAGGCCCTGATTGATAACCTTTATTCCCAATTTGCCATGTGTACCTCATTCTTCAGCTGCACATTACTTGCTACAATCTTCACTCGTAGACCTCGTATTTTTTTAAGTTATATAGTAATGTATATTGTAAATTTTAAAGCCAAATTTAGTTAAATATTTCACCTCTAGTGAAACAGAAAACATATTGAAATTTAACATTTTTTGCAATTTTTTTCAATATATAGACCTATATATTTTTCTCGTGTTATGTGTGTGATATTCGTAAACCCGTGGGTCTACTATGTAGAACATAGGCTGCAGAAAAAACTGTAAAAATGTCATAAAAATGTATTCAATAGTTTCAGAGAAAAATGCACTTAAGTTTGAAAAATGCCAACTTAAGGAAAACTGTATTTACAAGAAAAAAAAGGATATGTGAATTACATGCACCGCCAAATGCAAAGAGGTCATTTAAAGAGTTTATCTGCAGAGATACTCCCGACAATATTAATATTGTTTTAAAGAGCAAGTTTTATACTTTTTAACACATAAAATAAATATCGGATTTTTGACCCCTAACCACTGCTTGGTTCCCTTAAAGTTTTTTATGTATGTATTTCAGCCATTCTGGGCAAACTGTAAGTTCCAATCAAATTTGTTTATTATTAGTTTAAGACATAGATAAGGCTCTAAAATTAAATATTCTAATGTTTTATTTTCAGAAGGAAAATATTTTACAAGTTTGATGAGTATTGACTCTATACCAAAATAACCTCAAAACAAGTTGAAAACAGTAAAAATTCTTTATAAAAGAAATGTTATCTCGTTGGAAACTAGGAAACCATCTTATTGACGTAATTACTAACGTAACTTAATGTTTTTTTTTTTTTTTTTTACAATTCATTTTATTTTTTCAGATATGCCTAGTAATATAATAGAATAAGTATATATAAATTTCAATCATAAGACACATCTGTTTGCAAATGTTTATTTGCTATATGAATATGGAATATATTAACGTTTTCGCCTTTTTGGGCATCATCAGATATAATAAAATATGTAATCTGAACCTTGATCAATTGAGCAAATAACAAATGAGCAATGTATTATACCTGGTGTTGGATCTTCATGAGCTTTATGTATAAAACTATAAATAAAATTGCAGGATAATTAATTTCAATGTGATGCAAACTTTTAAAATTAAAATTTTAATTGATTGTGTATACATATAACTCATGTTACAGTATAAATACAAATTAATCAATTAGAATTATACGAATTATCAGTAATGTTAAAATAAATTGTGAATAAAATGAATATATTAGCTTAAAAAAGAATTAATTAAAATTCACATTGTTCGAAGAATGAAATGTCTTAAGGTACTGTATATAATATTGATGTTGTGTTGTGACTGATGGATCTTATGTTGTCGATTGGTTGTAATTATACGTGTAGAATTTCAATCGTGTAATATACGTTCGCTTGTGATCTGAATATTATCTGACATTGATGCAAATAGTGGTTGTTATTGATCATTTAGATCTAAAATATTCTATCTGATTTTAATAACATACAGATAATTATCATTGATGATTGCTGTGTGTAATCAAAATTTATCAGGGACTGTATATGTAAAGATGATTTATATGTATATGTCTTGATGTTTGTAGAAGTGTGTTGGTGGTTTGCCTGAACTAACCTAATCTACGCACGCAAAAGATTTCAGCCACTCTTCTCGGAAAACACAGATTCGTTTACGTGATTTATCACCAGAGCTATCAGATCTCATCACACTTGAGGGTCTACGGTATTTTATAAGTCTTTGTTGTTGTCCTCGTTGATATCTATATCTATCGTAAATGTGGTCATGGAATTTTTTTCGCCACTTTTCCGCCGAAACCAATGACCGAGACATAAAATGGAACAAAGTGGACATAATACTGAATGGCGCCAAACTAAAGTCAAAGTGAATAGTGGATAGATGACTCAGTAAGTATCCTGTAGGCTGTGATAAAGCCTGCCCTTTGTGTATTATGATTATTGCATCCGTCACATCAACGACACATCAACGATGATTAAATTTCTGCCTTGAACATGCGTACTAGAGTCATTTCTCTATTTCGTCTCATATTCCGTGGTAAGAATTAACATGAGTATATAGTATATACTAAAAAAAGTATATACTCTTGTTAATAAGAATAAAAACATTTGAGTACCTAATCATATTTTATTACATACTCATAACATGGAAGCACAGTAGAATATATTCAAGTGTCCATCTTGTACAGAATATATACTCATGTTTGATAAGAATAAAAGCTAGTATATTCTCATACTTATAAGTTCGTTCTCATGTTATTCTGAGTATGGTTTCTAGCAGGCTCAATTCTGAATATTTGTTGATTTGTGTTCAGTTTAAAGTTAAATAAAAAAAAGTGGCAGAATTTATGAATGATGTAGTACTTCATTGAAAAATATAGAAAAAGACGTGAACTTCAGAAGCCTTTAACGCTTCACAAAAGTGAATGTGAAAAAGGTTAAACACGTATTTATTATTCATAAAAAAACATAACCTATAAAAATATGAATGGCTATCAAATTATAAGGTTAGGTTGTATTGTTAAGTATAATTAACAATTACAGTTTATTTTGTAAAATTTGAATTGCAAAATGCAATTACCTGTAACCTTAAATTACACATATAACTCTCTATAATAAAAAATAGAATTAGCATAACTGGAATTCTAGAAATGGATTGTAATCTCTATCCAACATCCCGTAATGACGATTTCCCAGTACTATTTTCTTGTTTCCTGGTTATTAAGGTCACTTATCTGATTCACTCTCTCTTTCATGTTTATTTATTTATTTACTTATTTATTTGTTTATTTAATTTATTTTTTATTTATTTATTTGTTTATCTATTTATTTACTTATATATTTATTTATTTACCTATTTATTTATTTATTTACCTATTTATTTACTTATTTATTTATTTATTTATAAAAAGCAAAACACAAACCACTACAGCATGCGGATAGCATGTGAAAGTCTATAAAAAAACTGAGCATCATGGTGCAATGTGGTCAAAGAGGATAGGTAACACGAGTCCATACTAACTTTTAAACGATCAAGAAGGCTATAGAGATGAGTATATATTCGCGTTAGGTAGAATGTCTTTATTCTTACGAATATGAGTATGTTCTAGTGGTTACGAGTATATAATCACAGGAAGTGCTCATACTCATAAGTATAAACCTTGAGAAAGTACTTAAGCTTTATTGGAAGCATGTCTGTATGAGACTGTGCGGAAATACCTTCCAATGCAGGCTAAATCCAACTACAGTAGGTATATGAAAGAAACGAAAATCAACTGTAAAGTTCTAATATGGCATAAAATCGGGACATTTTGATGCGTGTGCAAATTATTTCGGGACGCGGGACGCAGTGGTCGAAATTGGGACTGTCCCGGGAATTACGGGACGTTTGGCAAGCCTACTTGTAGATAATGTGTATTTCTAGTTGTCTTATGTTCGTGTAGAACAGTGATGTCAACGCAAGCGCACTTTTCTGACCTTGACGTCGTGCGCGGGCAGCAAGCGCTAAGTATGGAAAGAGGAAGGGTTGTGTATATGAATAAGCAACCTGTTGGATTAAGAAAACAGTGGTGCACAAACTTCAAACGGAACGTGAAATTTTATGATGTCATTTTTATATGGCTTCTTTCTGTTTAATATTATCTATATTGTCCGCCAAACAAAAGTACTAACACTGATTTCTTAATATTGCGCTTGTGTTTTAAATCTTAATAACATAACAGAGAGTTAAGAAGGAATATTCACTTAAATTCCATAGTAGTATAATATTATACTGTATTAAGTGGATGAAACGCATCATTCATAAAGAAAGTGATATTTCAAAGAAAGAGACTGAGTATGACATAAGTTGGAATTTATATTGATGGTATCTTTAGCCTTACAAAAGTAATCAATAAACTAATCGAAACAATATTACAGTACAAAGCAAAGTTACTTAGGTACTGTATCTGTTTTAATTGTAACTAATATTACATAACAAAACTCTTATCGCATTATGCTTTTAAGTTGATATTTGTGAGCAACTTCCTATTATCAGAATATTAAATTATATTCTCGAAATCTGCTGAAGCTATAGAGCTGACATTTTTACAACACATGGACATGCATCTTTTGCTTATGATGTAACCGTAGTTGCTTTGTTAATTCATTTCTTTACAAACAATTTCCATGCGAATATTTTCAAAATTTTCAATACACTATCTTCAGTAATACGTATATACGGTATATTAGATTTACGAAAACATTCTGTAAGGCTACTAAATAAATAGGCCTATACCTGAAAATTTCACTTTTCTATTCGAAAGGTTGAGAAAATATTTCTTTTGAATAAAAAAATCAAACTTGTGAAAAATGAGCATTAAAATTAAAGTTTACATTCTTATAATGCACTTATACTTCTCAGGCAAATTTAAAAATTAACATGGATACAGTTTTAATAAGTTCTGTTCCCTTTATCTATTGAATCAGTGCTGGCCATCTCTGAATATAGCTCGACCAAACGGCATATACCACCTCTTTCGTCTGTCTCTTTCCTTTCCGCTGTAAAGCGCTGAGGCTCTCCTGGGCTCTAAAGCGCGCGCTTGCTCCTGTGGGCATCAATTGACATGACTGCTGTAGGCTGTGATCAAGCCTGCCCTAACGTTTTTATTATGATCATTCCACCCGTCACTGCCTTGAACCTGCGTACTAGAGACATTTCTCTATTTCGTCACATATTGGAAACATGCTTCTATGAAACTGTGCGGAAATATCTTCCAATCCAGACTAAATCCAGCTATATGAAAAGAACTAAACTCAACTGTAAATGTCTAATATGTCTTGAAATCGGGACATTTTGATGCGTGTGCAAATTATTTCGAGACGCAAGACGCAATAGTCGAAATACGGGACGGAAGGCAAACCTACGTGTAGATAAGGTATATTTCTAGTTGTCTTATGTACGTGTAGAAGGTCTAAATGTATCCTCAGCATTAATACTTAACGTTTCCATTTTGTGCAGTTGCATGCAGAATGTGGCTCAGGCTTCTTCATTCTGATTGGATCCACATATCCAGCCATGGCCTGTCTGTTGCAGTTAACAGCCTGCATTGCGCCTAGCTACCCTTCGGGATTCGAGTCGAGACCATTAACAGTTCCTCACTTGCTTCATCAACTGGAGATAAATTAATAGCACGTCGATACACGGACCTGCCTCGTTAATGTACTGTTGGCGGCTACAATGCGAGGGGATACAATGCCAGACAAATGAATCCACGTTAATTTCGTACATTACATTGCACTATTCACATTTCAAAGACAACAGTTGAAATAAATAGAATTAAATTAATATCAAGAAATTTGAAATGTAAATATGATATTTATAACAGCGACCTCCATTTTGAGATATGATGAGAGGAATGTTCCAATTTGCACATAGATCTGTCACTTCCGTTAAATATCGAATAAAATATACGCAACTCTCAATTCCTGCAATTCGGATATATGACGTCAAAACAAGCATAAAATTACATTCTTATTGAATTTAGTATTCCCAAGAAACTAGTTCGATTAATTAAAATGTGTCTCACTGGAACGTACAGCAGAGTCCGTATAGACCAGTTTCTGTCTGACGTTCTTCCGATTCACTGCGGGATAAACCAAGAAGATGCACTATCACGTTTACTTTTTAACTTTGCTATAGAATATGCCATTAGCAAAGTCCAGGATACAGATAAGGTTTGGAATTGAACGGGTTACATCAGCTGCTTGTTTATGAGGATGATGTGAATATGGTAGGAGAAAATCCACAAACTATTAGTGAAAACTCGGAAATTTTATTTGAAGCAAGTAAGGAAATAAGTTCGGAAGTAAACCCCGAAAAGACCAAGTATATGATTATGTCTCGTGATCAGAAATGGAAATTAGAAATTGGAAATTTATCCTTTGAAGAGGTGGAAAAAGTAACAAATATAAATGAGGAAATTAAACACAGAATAAATTTGGGAAATGCCTGTTATTAATCCGTTGAGAAGATTTTGTCATCCATTCTGCTCTCGAAAAAGCTGAAAGTTGGAATTTATAAAACAGTTATATTACCGGTTGTTCTGTATGGTTGTGAAACTTGGACTCTCACTTTAGAGAGGAACAGAGGTTAAGGGTGTTTAAGAATAAAGTGCTTAGAAAAATATCTGGGGCTAAGAGGGATGAAGTTACAGGAGAATGGGGAAAGTTACACAACGCAGAACTGCACGAAAGACCTTTGGGGAGGCCAAGACGTAGATGGGAGGATAATATTAAAATGGATTTCAGGGAGATGGGATGTGATGGTAGGGACTGGATTAATCTTGTTCAGGATAGGGACCGATGGCGGGCTTATGTGAGGGCGGTAATGAACCTCCGGTTTCCTTAAAAGCCATTTGCAAGTAAGCAAGTATAACAGTGACCTCCAAAATATGTATATATTATATTGTATTTTTCTAGCAATAAACATTATTATTATTTATTATTATTATTATTATTACTACTATTATTAGACATAAATTATGCAGGTCAGGTGGTGTTTCAGACGGATCCATAACGTCCAATCCATCAGCAAGGAAAAATGTAATTCAACTGGTCAAAAATAATTCGCGTAATATACGATGAGATATCATTATGTAAAAATCATCAGATTCTTCTAGTTCATATTGCAATATTTTCCAATGTGAACTGTAGGAATGCCAGATAACTGTCTTGTTTTAGTTTTTGAGGACAAAGATATAGACACCAATTAAAAAATCGCTGAAAATTTGTGCCGCATATTTACCCCTAAACTCAGCTGGAAATTATGTTAACAATTATTAATGTGGATATTGTTCGGCCTACATAAGAGTGTTGTGGAAGTTGGCTGGCGTTCTTTGTGAATGTAGCTTCGTCGACGGCCAAGACATTGGCATGCAATCTGGGCCTTGTTCCAGTAACCAATGGAAAAAGCATGACCTGCTTCTGAGAATTACTGAACCCGCTGGATGTGGTATAGTCGGGACAATAGTACTTTTAGATCCCTGATAAACGTTCAATGCTATACGACGACCATGGGAGCCACGACTACTGTTTCTGAAGTCATTCATAAGATACGAAATGTGTTCAACTTCGTATAGCCTATATATATATACTTACTTACTGGCTTTTAAGGTACCCGGAGATTCATTGCCGCCCTCACATAAGCCCGCCATCGGTCCCTATCCTGAACAAAATTAATCCATTCTCTACCATCATATCCCACCTTCCTCAAATCCATTTTAATATTATCTTCCCATCTACGTCTCGGCCTCCCTAAAGGTCTTTTTCCCTCCGGCATCCCAACTAACACTCTATATGCATTTCTGGATTCGCCCATACGTGCTAAGTGCACCGCCCATGTTGAACGTCTGGATTTAACGTTCCTAATTATGTCAGGTGAAGAATACAATGCGTGCAGTTCTGCGTTGTGTAACTCTCCATTCTCCTGTAACTTCATCCCTCTTAGCCCCAAATATTTTCCTAAGAACCTTATTCTCAAACACCCTTAATCTCTGTTCCTCTCTCAGAGTGAGAGTCAAAGTTTCACAACCATAAGAACAACCGGTAATATAACTATTTTATAAATTCTAACTTTCAGATTTTTCGACAGCAGATATATATATTAAATCCAGACGTTTGAAATGGGCAGGGCATATAAGACATATGGGCAAATTCAGAAATGCATATAGAATGTTAGTTGGGAGGCAGGAGGGAAAAAGACCCTTGTGGAGGCCGAGACGTAGATGGGAGTGTAATATTAAAATGGATTTGAGGGAGGTGGAATATGATGGTAGAGACTGGATTAATCTTGCTCAAGATAGGGACGATGGCGGGCTTATGTGAGGGCGGCAATGAACCTTCGGGTTCTTTAAAAGCCGTAAGTAAATAAGTAAGTATGTTTGTGTGTGTGTGTGTGTGTGTGTGTGCGTGTGTGATAGGATGAACCTTAAAATGAACCTTTGAGTTGTTTCGAACATTTCTCCTCGTTTTTTGATCCCTTTTCGAGATAAAAATTGCTTCATATGTAACATTTCTTAGCGTGTTTAAAGCCATTGATTTAATTCCCAATATGCTCAGTCAATTTAAGAGATCAGTGCATTATGGTAATGATTGAAAGAATTTTAGTTTTATCCTTTAAATGTGCAGAAATTTGATTCGAAGAAATGCAACACTTAAAAATTCCATTTTGGAACGAAAAGTTACAACTTATACAATTTGGAATTCCTCGTTAGAGGTCTTTCCTTCTCCACTCTTTCCTAGAGTAGTGATCGACAGAATTTTGTCATCACACTCTCTAGCTGAAGAGGATAAAAGTAAAATACTTTCAGTCATTTATTGTCGTAATATACTGCTCTCCTATACTGACTAAGAATACTGAGAATTAAATCAATGGCTTTCCCAAAACATCCTATGCAATGTATATCAAATAATTTCGAACCAAAAAGTTTAATACAATTTCGCTCGCTTTTGCTTCCTTTTCGAGATAAAAATTGCTTCATATAAAACATTTCATAGCATGTGTTTAAAGCCATTGATTTAATTCCTAATATGCTCAGTGACTTTAAGATATCAGTGTATTATGATAATAAGTGACTGAAAAAATTTTAGTTTTGCCGTTTAAATGTGCAGAAATTTTATTCTAAGAAATGTAACATTTTAAAATTTCATTTTGGAACGAATAGTTACATTTGTTCGGATGAAATTTCTCCACATTTGAAGGATAAAACTAAAATACTTTCAGTCATTTATTATCATAATACATTGCTCACCTAAATTGACTAAGAATATTGAGAATAAATCAATGGCTTTCCCAAAACATCCTATGAAACTTTTCACATAAAATAATTTCGAACCAAAAAGTTTAATACAATTTCGCTCGCTTCTGCTTCCTTTTCGAGATAAAAATTGCTTCATATGAAACATTTCATAGCATGTGTTTAAAGCCATTGATTTAATTCCCAATATGCTCAGTGACTTTAAGATATCAGTGTATTATGATAATAAGTGACTGAAAAAATTTTAGTTTTGCCCTTTAAACGTGCAGAAATTTTATTCTAAGTAATCTAACATTTTGTAATTGTATTCTTAAGATTGTAGTTGTAATCCCCTGGTAGAGGGGAAAAGAAGGCCTGATGGCCTTACCTCTACCAGGTTAAATAAATAAATAAACAAATAAATAAGTGAATGAATAAATAAATGAATAAATGAATGAATGAATGAATGAATAAATAAATAAATAAATAAATAAATAAATAAATAAATTTAAAAATTCAATTTTGGAACGAAAAGTTACATTTGTTCGGATGAAATTTCTGCACATTTGGAGGATAAAAATAAAATACTTTCAGTCATTTATTGTTATAATACATTGCTCTTATAAATTGACTAAGAATATTGAGGATTAAATCAAAGACTTTCCCAAAACATCCTATGAAATGTTTCATATGAAACAATTTTTATCTCGGAAAGGAAAGAAAAACGAGCAAAACAGCATTTAACGTTTTTTTGTCTGAAATATCTCGAACAATAACCTCTTGAAATGAATGATATTACTCACGGTTGACCTTGTATATATATTTTGACGCTCCTTGTTTCCAAAACCTCCTACTTTTCTAACACAAATATTTAGGGAATTCATGGCCAGGAAACCCTCGATGATATAGTTAGACAAGTGCAGGAAGATTTGAGCTTTTAGACCTTAAATTGATTGTACGTCTAGGGACTCAAAATTCGGAAATTTTGGCTTCTCGTCGTATTAAAATTACCTTCACAGGCAAAGCGACATTAAATTTCTATGTTATTGAGTAAGAGTAGGTATGTATTGTACAGTTGTAATCAAGCTAGGTCATTAGTAAGTTCTCTTGTAGCCAAGCTAAATAGGGATACCATGGTTGCCAGATTTCCACAGCCACATTACTACAAATGGAAAATTTAATTTACAATCCTGTTCTAGGCGATTAAATGAAACCTCAAAATGTTTTGAATGAATTACTACTAAAATAGTCATAATCGGCTTACTCTAAACTATATAACATACATTTTAAAACAATTTCATGGAATCTGAAATCATGGTTTTAACACAAAAATTATTTTTAATCCGTCCACATTGGAACAAAATGTTTTATACATTTTGTTTGACATAGGGGAGAGTTGGGTAGTATCGGACATCAGGTTATATCGGACAGTCCGTTTCTTTCATCTACCACCAGATGGTAGTACCTGAATGACATGGTTACGTTTGTGTATGCGACATCACAGAAACATAACCATGTCATTCAGGTACCATCATCTGGTGGTAGATGAAAGAAACTCACTGTCCGATATTACCCGATGTCCGATACTATGTCATACCCAACTCTTCCCTACATCTAGATATCACAACTGGGAACGAATATAATACTTTTCGTTCCATCATGATTGTTGAATAGGTTGGTAGTCTTGAAATTTCATGTCTCTTATAATCGAAATACAAAGATAGAGAATTAACTACAAAAGTATGAAAGAATGTTCGAATCTATTGGGGAACATTTAATAAACAAAAGCTCATACCCAAATTTTATAAAATTATGACCTCAATGATGTTGAAATATGGATGCTGGACTTGAAAACAGACGACAAAGGAAAATTTTATGAAATTATGACCACAATGATGTTGAAATATGGATGCTGGACTTGAAAACAGAAGACAAAGGAAAATTTTATGAAATTATGACCACAATGATGTTGAAATATGGATGCTGGACTTGAAAACAGAAGACAAAGGAAAATTTTATAAAATTATGACCACAATTATGTTGAAATATAGATGCTGGACATTGAAAACAGGAGACAAAGTAAAATTAGAAACAGCATAAATGAAGCTCGTCCCGCGCCGTGGCGTCGTGGTCTAAGGCATCCTGCCAAGGACTCGCGTTACAAAAGATGCGCGCTGGTTCGAGTCCTCACGGGAAAAGAAATTTCCTCACGAAATGTCGGCCAGTGTATGGGACCGGTGCCCACCCAGCATCGTGATGCACTTGCGGAGCTATGTTAGGTAGCGAAATCCGGTTGCGAAAGCCATTTACAACGGCTGGAAGTATCATCGTGCTAACCACACGATACCTCCATTCTGATTGAATGATCGTCCGCCTCTGCTTCGGCATGTGGAAGTGAGGCTAGAAGTCGGTTGTCGGTCGGGCCCTTCATGATGATTATTATTATTATTATTATTATTATTATTGTATATGGCAATGTGATTTTACCCTCTTTGCTGATATCTGGTATTAGCTGGCAACACTGAAGAGACTGCCAAATTAGCCTTTTATAAACTACTCTTACGTGATCCTCACTATATATTAAGTTAAATAGATGTACATTAATCCAAACTAGGCTACATTATCCTAAATTATTTTACATTCCTCCTGAGACACTCTGTATATGCTACAAAGTAGATAGAATAATCACCATTCAAACCGTTACATCTTAAAGTAATAAATGCTTAAAAGCGACCAACTCTGGTGATCATTACTGACACTCACAGCGAGGTTCAATCTCCAAGACACCAGAATCAAATAATGGCGTTTCAGCCAATATCAGAACTGCAGAGCGTGAGAAAATAAATTAAGCTGGCAATATCGCACAGTTCTGGCGTTCTTCCCGCGAGACCGGGGTAGAATGACGTCACGTCCTCCCTCGCGAGTCGTACGGGGTGATTCAATGTCGCCAATGGGCGCACAAATATGCACTCAGATAGTGATTATTTCAAAACATGGAAAGTATGAACATGGTGTCGTAATGAAAGGAATCGTGGCTTACTTTAGCAACTCCAACATCTGTACTCCACCTCTCTTCACGGTATGCATACAACCAGAACTTCCAAGATGTCAATCAGTGCCTTCTCTTGTACAAATTACGAAACCATTCATTAATAGGCCTAGGGGCTATTGTTACTTCAAGCCAGCTAGAGCGTGAGATTCTGCTTTCTCCCTAGAGTTGGCACTGACATCACATCAGCTAGCAGTCGACACAGCGGAAATATAACACATATAATTAATACATCTAGGTACATTATGTACTCAAATAAAAGAAATTGGATCCATAAAATAATAAATCCTTCATTAACTGTAATGTCTATACTCTTAGAGTTCCTATATAATGAGAGTTGAGACGTTGACCTCAACAACAGTTGACATATGTAATGATTTGATAGCACTGAAAATGGAAAAACAAAACTCTTATGAGAAGTAAAACCATATCCCTATATTATATTATATAATTTGATACATAATTTTATAATTTATTATATTATTTTATAATATAATTTACTATATCTCAAATATAAAAAAATATTATTACAACTAGTTTGTCACTGAGAAATAAGGAAAAGCTGTTGACTTGAATTTATTTGAAGCAAAGCGTTACTGCATTATGTAATAAGGTAGGCGATGTTTGGATCCATAAAATAATAAATCCTTCATTAACTGTAATGTCTATACTCTTAGAGTTCCTATATGAGAGTTGAGACGTTGACCTCAACAACAGTTGACATATGTAATGATTTGATAGCACTGAAAATGGAAAAACAAAACTCTTATGAGAAATAAAACCATATCCCTATATTATATTATATAATTTGATACATAATTTTATAATTTATTATATTATTTTATAATATAATTTACTATATCTCAAATATAAAAAAAATATTATTACAACTAGTTTGTCACTGAGAAATAAGGAAAAGCTGTTGACTTGAATTTATTTGAAGCAAAGCGTTACTGCATTATGTAATAAGGTAGACGATGTTTGGATCCTGTGTCTCAACTCTATACTCAATTATTATCTTAGCGTATGCTCGATTACACTAACCTCTAGCACTTGAAAGTGGAACTAAACGCCGGCACACAGAGAAACAAAACACAGGAAAATTCGCTCAGGTTCCGTTCTTTATAATCCCTATTCGCTGAGGGACCTTTCAAGTATGTAATGAGGGAATAAATCTATCGAGTATCGGCTGCTTGACGTGACAAATCCTGGGAAGGAAACAAATCTAAAAGAGACTGTAGGGAAACTCCTGAAATATCAGAGTACATTTATAAACTTCGCCATTTTTATATTCATGAGATGGGCTCAGTATCACCATTCCATTAAGTGCCCAGTGCTGTTACAATACTTCTCAACACTATTCTATTCATAATCCTAATCCTAATATTAACATACAAATCCCTTTCCCTGTAGCTCGTGAACCAAACTCTCTAGACTGCTACATGAGTAACATAGGGATTTATCTGAATTGGTAAGGCATGTGTATCTATATGGTGAGCAGTTTAATGTTTTAGAACATTAAAAAAGAGTATCGCCAGCATGATTGTGCACTGTGTAGGAGGCAGCGTGTGAGAGAGAGTGAGAGCGAGAGAGAGGTGTAGGTTTGTGCCATTTGTCATATTTTACGTCCCCCAGCATTACGACATTGTTAATGGCCTCGCAGTTTTTACCGTGCCATTCAGAAACTATCCTGCGGAATTTTTATGGAACATGAATGAATGTTTCTGATGCTTGCAATCGGCTTTCCCGCTTCCATATCTGCCCGCGATAAGGTGATGACAGTAAAACACTGAAAATTATTTCAGGTTATGTCCCTGTAACCATTTCTGTCTGACATCTTCAAAAGTTGTCATTAACGACTGTGTTAGTTGAAACTGGACAGGGAGAATATACTTAGATATACATACATACATACATACATACATACATACATACATACATACATATATACATACATACATACATACATACATACATACATACATACATACATACATACATACATACATACATACATACATAGACGACCCAACATGTATATGTGGCAGAGGGCAGCAAACAGTGAATCATCTTGAGTGTTCGCGGCTGGTGTACATGGTGTGTGGATAAGCTTCAGGGCTTCTACCACGTTGTCTTGGTGTTATTGGCTGACGTTTCGACCGCTGTGTTGTGGTCATCTTCAGAGCAGTTGTTGGATAAGGATATAGTCTGCCAGCTCGTGTATATATATAGTAGTCTCGATGGTCTCCAGGTCTCCACATGTACGCGGCGCCCTCCTTCATCCGGACATCGGGCACGGTATCAAGGTCACTCTTTCGGACCTTATGAGGACCAGTATTTAATATGAATACTCCCCTTCATACAGACTCCAACCCGATTGGACAACGTAGGACCAATCAGATGCCAGAAGGAGAACCTACGATCTATCACGGCAAGTACTCCCCCCATCGAGACTACTATATATATACGAGCTGGCAGACTATTTCCTTATCCAACAACCGCTCTGAAGATGACCACAACACAGCGGTCGAAACGTCAGCCACTAACACCAAGAAGCCCTGAAGCTTATCCACACACAAGTGAATCATCTTATTTATGAATGTGCAGACACCACACAGCAGAGGACATCGCTCATGAGAGACATCAGGAAGAACGGAGGAGATTGGCCACTGACTTTGCCAACAGCTTGTGAACAGTTACCTCAAAGTGTTCAATCAATTTATAAAAATGTATAAACTTGTGACAAAACAGCAACTAATATAGTGTAAAAGAAAAATGTGTGATGAAACAGCAACTAAAAGTGAGTTTAGAAATGTGTGACATTAACAGGCACTACTACTGTGTTAAAATATGTGACAAAGCTCAATGACCATACATACTGCACATACACATTTTAAGTTAATGAGAATGACAAATTATAAATATTTTATATATATATATATATATATATATATATATATATTTGTACTACATAGAAAGTGAAAGCATGTAGTATTACTTAGGTAATGGAGCATGCTGTAATTATATAAAAATACATACACACATACATACATACATAGGCTACATACATACATACATACATACATACATACATACATACATACATACATACATACATACATACATGCCCCGATGAGTGAAGTAAGGAACCAGCTAGCGGTCATATCCAAAGGAAAAGGGAAAGTGAATGGTCAACTACCTCCAAAGGTACTCTAACCAAGGCGTTCTTCCCTAGTGTCCAAGATAGATTGAAATTGAAGATAGAACTAACTCCTAACTTGACGACTCTGTTGACCGGACACGGAAGACTCAACGCATATTTTTATCGCTTTAAAATCAAGAATAGTGCGACATATGTCTGTGGGGATGGGGATCAGACAGTGGATCATATTATTTATGACTGTACGAAATTAGTAAAGGAAAGAGAAACACTAATCCTGTCAATACATAAATGTGGTGGGAAGTGGCCTGTGAATAAGACAAAATTAGTGAAAAGTTATGTAAAATATTTTATAAAGTTTGCAAATAGTACAGACTTTGAACAACTACAGTAGGCTGGCTAGTATACAAGGATAAGTTATTTGAGAAGACAAAGAGGTTAAAAGTCAGAATTAAGTGATAAGGGTACAAAATAGGTTACTTATATTCTGTAAATAAGCTAGAATATTAGAGGATATAATTTATCTGAAAATAGGCTCATCAAAAAGATAGTAGATATGTAAATACTGTAAATATTTAAATGCTAGAATATGTAAATAGATTCTTGTACTTCATAGGTTAGGAATAGGAAAATAAGTTAGATTAAGAAGTACCAATATTATCTTGGCAGTTACACATAGTAGATGAACTACACTAATCCATATATAGTCTAGAATGGCAACATAATTATATATAATGTAAATGGATTATGTACTTGAAGGTAAACCTAGGCATGTAGTATTACTTCTCATTTGTAATGGAACATGCTGCTCAAAAAGGTACATACATACATACATACATACATACATACATACATACATACATACATACATACATACATACATACATACATACATACATACATACATACATACATACATACCAGGATTGATAAAAGTATTGAATATATTAACGAAATAATTACTAGGCCTACATCTAAAAATCTTTTTAAACAATGACATTTGCATCTTTCCTTTAGAATCAGAATTCTTCTTAAACAATGCCATTGGTATCTTTCCTTTAGAGTCAGAATTCTTCTTCCCTTTTACTACTAGTATTTATTCCATTTGTTTATTTCGGACATTAACGAAAACTAATTTTTCCCCGACTGCCTGCTTGGTTCACATCCATATAACCTTGAGAAGCGTAGCGCATGGGCATAGTGGAGTTCTCGTATAACCTAGAAAGCTAATGTGCTCGTCCCATCAATATTGCCAACTGTTATCAGATATCGCATAGCAGGTAAAATCACAACGCTAGGTTCCGGTAGGTACGAAAATATTCATTACAATATAAATAAACTTTATTTATTTATTGATGTATTTATTTATTTATGATATAACTAATACTGAAACGTAATTTGACTGACAACATTAAATTTATTTCTTTCACTGTTTGATGAGACCAAACCTAAAATTTAATTTTGTTTGTCCACATGAGATCATTAATACTAAGTCCAGAAATCTTATACCACTTAAAGGCGATGTGCTATTGGAAACAGTTGAATTTTCACTGATTTTATTTATTTATTTTTCCGCGCTAAAATGTACGGTTTCATAAACATACGAGTAATTAGGAGACGTTGTGTTAATGTACGATTTATGTGTAACCAAAACTTTAAATTAAAAAAAAATTCAACGACAAGTTTTCATTTTATTTCTCAGTGGTTAAAGCTACAGTAATGAAACTTGGCATACTTATTCATTAATATCTCTGTTGTTAAATGGAGCATTTGATAGGCTGTATTCAGCATAGTTTTATTGCTAGAGAATTATACAGAGCATTGATTTCAAAACTTCCCAGTCTAAATAACTATTTAATTTAAGTAGGATTTAATTAAACAAAGAACACATCACTTAATCTTGAAAGAGTATTCAATATGTATTCAGTATATAAATAATTGAGATACATTTAGTTCTAATCAGAGCATTAATCAGATATCTACCTACCTTCTGTTAGTCTCAGCTGTTACATAAAAGGAGTTCAATATTCTAGGCCTACTGTCATCAGTACACTGCCTAATATTCTTAAAACTTTGAAGGACCAAGTGGAAAAGTTCTCAACAGAATTAAGAAATTTTTTCCATACACACTCTCTGCTCAAATTATGAATTATTTATGTTGTAAAATTAATTAATCTTCTTGCTATATATTGTAGCATATACTTTTGTATAAATTCTGACTTCTTCCACATATCAAAACTAAATGCAGATATTAAATCCATGGAATACGATAAATGAAATTAAAGATTAAATAAAAACTCATCTCTGTAGTCCAACTTTTGTGCGCGTTTTTAAAACGTTACTCAAAACCAAATTTTCTGATCAGTATTTCAAGACTAGAATTGCACCACTTTTATAAAACTTCAATTAATTTTCTTTCTTCCTTCCTTTAGCACAGGAGTCGTCATCTCAGTGCACTATGGTGCAGGCACAGTTTGCTCGCTAGCTCATTTCTATCCCTTAGACATCAACTGTGCAGCAGGAGTTGGGGGGAAGGAATCACGTGATGGCAGTGGCGTCCGTTCACTTGTTCAACCCTTTTAATCAGTCTCTAATAATTATAATAAACACGGAAGAAGGATGTACTTAATTTATTTTAAGAGGAACTGTATAATAAGTAAACCACTTTTCAGTTTAAGACAAGAAACATGTTGTATTTTTCCGTTATGTATTGTATCGGTTTTGAAAGTACATAGTTTTTTTATATTAAAGTAATTGAGAACTTACAGACCTATAGGCCTAATGCATTTTCACTATTACAAAATATTAAACAAATCGAATCCATTAGTAATATTTAAATTACATCATCCTATTGCTATATTCGACAGACCTATAGTTCTAATGCATTTTCACTATTACAAAATATTAAACAAATCGAATCCATTAGTAATATTTAAATTACATCATCCTATTGCTATATTCGACAGACCTATAGTTCTAATGCATTTTCACTATTACAAAATATTAAACAAATCGAATCCATTAGTAATATTTAAATCATGTCATCCTATTCCTTTCTTCAAGTGTCGTCAATAAAATATAATTAATTATCCACTTTTTATCTGACACTATATATCACAAAACCAATTATTTGTTATTATGTATAACATATGAAACATATTATCGTTTCTCTTACGAGACTAAAGTAGGCTTAAATTATTTTATTAAAATGTAAATAACAAATTATAAAGTTTATTTTCGCTGTTCGTTAGCATTGGTTTTTCTGGATTTTTAAATCACTTTTTAGTTTACGTCAACAAACAAGTTGTACTTTTTCGTTATGTATTGCAGCGGTTTTGAAAGCAAATAGTTTTTTTTTCATATTAAAGTAATTGAGAACTTACAGACCTATAACTCATATTCACTGTTACAAAATATTAAACAAATCGAATCCATTATTAATATTTAAATCCTGTCATCCTATTCCTTTGTTTAAGTGTCGTCAATAAAATGAAATTAATTATCCATTTTTTATCTGACACTATATATCACAAAACCGATTATTTGTTATTTTGTATAATATATGAAACATATTGTCGTTTCTGTTACAAGACTGAAGTAGGCCTAAATTATTTTATTACAATGTAAATAACAAACGATAACAATTATTTTCGCTGATCATTAGCATTGGTTTTCCTGGATTTTTTAATTCGTTTTTCCCTCACTAACTGGCTTATGTTAGGTGTCAATGCTCGTGTAGAACACAATCGAAGAAGTCATTGTAAATTATGGTCAGAAAGTTGGCTTCTGTGATGGCTTGGCTCGACACACTGCACACTACTAACTCCTCAGCCAGCGTCTCGGCGATCCGAACTAGTATGCAGGCTAGTTGACGATGGCTGCTTTAGTAGAACCGTTCTTACGGTACCGCTCATCCGATGAAATTTATTTCATTTTACACCAGCACTGGCAAGAATTTTTAGTACTTACGACAAGACAAGAGCTAAGAAATGAAGCAAGAGGTATGTTACCGCTAAGATCATTAGCGAAATGTAATCTGTTTGATCGCCAGCGAAACAAAGTTAAGTGCATTCAACTAAACATTTAAAATATATCACAAAAGGTGCCAAATACTGTTGGGTAATATTGTAACTACAAGAACTGGCAAGAGTTTATTTCAGGTAAAGTGGTTTCACTTGGTTCGAGAATGGCTCGCTGTGATGGCTAATGTAATTACGTCACGCTAGCAGCACGTGTGAAAGAGCTTGTCGATGATGATGCAGCACGCACTGCGTTCGCTTGACTCCCCTGCCAATTTTATCGACTTCGACGATTTCACGAACTACAATTTAAAAAGAGCTGTTTATTTTTTAAAGCAATCTTCATGACGTCAACATGACAACAAAAATCGATGTGACCTAGAGTAAATTATTACATACAAGTACAATTAATAGTTCCGGGAATTTATTGATCTTCACACAAAATGCTGTGCAATCTACCTACCTCAGTAAGCGAGAGAGTCTATCAATTGATTCATTCAATTCATTCAATGCAGCCATTCATCTATTCATTCAGCATCAGGCCGTTCATTAAATGATTCACTGAATCAAATAATCCATTAATTTATTCGGTCATGGTCATGATTTTGCATTGAAAACTTAGTAAGATAGTACATTTACTCATTCATTCATTTATTCATGTGGTAGATAAATAATGAATTAATTTATAAGTCAGTAAGGTAATCATTTACACAATATATTGATATATTGATATAGGTGTACTGCAAGGAACAATTTTGGGACCTATTTTATTTCTAATATATGTTAATGATCTGCTAAATATAAATTTAGAAAAATTTAATGAATCTATATATTCATATGCGGGTGATACAGTAGTTATTTTCAGTGGTTTTTCTTGGCAGGAAGCATATAGAAATGCTAATATAGGTGCTAACATTGTTAAAAAATGGCTTAATTCCAACTTCCTTTCTTTAAATATATCTAAATCAACTTTAGTTCCTTTTTCGTTAACAGCTGCCAGTGTTCAAAATTTAAAATTTAGCGATAAATATAGACTAATAATACACCGTGAAAATTGTTTAGATCCCAAAAGTTGTAAATGTCCACCTTTGAAAGAAGCCACGTATGTCAAATATCTGGGTATCATTATTGATCAGAATTTAAAATGGCCTCATCACATTACTTATCTTTGTAAGAGGCTTCGTAAAACAATTTATAAATTCGTTAATCTTCGATGCTACTTACCTATTAGAGTTCTACGAAATGTTTATTTGGTCATTATTCAGTCTATCATTCAATATGGTATAATTGTTTGGGGTGGAAGTACAAAAATTAATCTTAGTCCGTTAAATTTACTACAAAAACGAATAATTAAAATTTGTTTGAAGAAACGTTTCGATTATCCAACTAAATTAATTTATTCTGAATTTAATGTATTTAATATTGAACAAATTTATAAGTATACGCTGTTAAAATTTTATCATAAAAATCGTATTAAGTTTGTATTACAGACACACAATTATGACACAAGACGAAATATTAATTCAACATTAGTAGAACCTAAATGTCTCACATCTGCTGGTCTAAAGCATAGCATAAATTTTGGCCCTCGGTTGTACAATGCTTTAACTAAATTACACCCAGAACTTCTAACATGTAACCCACTAACATATAACAAGAAAATTAGAAACGTGTTAATATCTTCAATTTGATTAAATAAATTTATAGCCTATGTGTATCAATTAATCAACCTATATTATATTTCTATTCTATAATTTTGAAATATATATTAGTCCTACTTTTCACATGCGATACTATTCTTCTCTAGTGTTAATATTATATTATATAATTCCATTGCCGCTGTAATTATTTTTTAGTTTCTATTTTATTTTACTTATTTATTTATACTATCATTATTATTATTATTATTATCATTTTTTTATATTATATCTGAACTACGACCGAGCACGAGCGCTGCTCATTCGGTCTCAAATTTTATTAATACTACTGTATCTTCTTTTTATATTGCTTGTATTATTTTATTTGCATTTCTCTTTGTTTTGTTTTGTAATTATATTTCTTTATTCTGTATATTTGAATTTAAATAAAGAAATAAAATAAATAAAATAAAATAATTTATATAACAATGCAAGATATTTTAATTAACTCATTAGCTTTACCTGTTTCTATTAGCTATTGTCTGCAACTGTTTAATCCATTCCCTCGCTCATAATTTACCCATATTCGTTTCATGTGTTTCTTAAGATAATATTTACGTAGGGTACCTCATTTTGTTATTTACATAAACAATGATATACAACCGAGACAGTTGGCTCAGACGGTGGCGTTTGAGACACGCATTCGGGAAGTCCCGGGTTCAAACCCCGCGGCCGACCAATCTGACTGGGGTTTTTCCTGATTTCCCTTAGTCATAAAGGCAAATTCCGGATTGGAAAATACATGCCATGATTCATCACCGCATCAATTAGCAATACCAAAAGCATTCATCAACGTCTATAATCAGTTACAAGAACACAAGACATCTACAACACACAACAGAAACAGGAACTCAACAAGAGTAAAAACGGTCTACTGATATACCCACACATTCTAAATACACGACATGACCACAGATGTTAAGGCGTGAATAAAATAAATTTAACAAAACAAAAGAGGTGCACAATAATGTTAACATAAAAATTATCTTCGTAGAGAATCAACTCTATTAATTTGGAGTGATTTATTGAAGGATGCATTCAAGACTAATTTAGGAAAATGTTAAACGAATTATCCTTGTACCAAAAACGGATGTTCTCTGAACCAAATGATCATATTTTAATTATTTGCATGTAATAATAATTAAGAAACATGTTAAAGGAATTATGATTGCATTAAATGAGTGGTCTGTGGACCAAAATGATGGAATTTTAATTTTTTAATTACAATTTAAATTAGGTGACATATTAAACGATTTATCCTTCTATCAAACACGAATGTTTCTTGGACCAGATGTCCTATTTTAATAATTATGTAATTACTTTATATTTATTTCTAACAAGTGCAGCGAAGCGCACCAGTATCCATTATGCCCTATGAATAGTACTATGATACAATAAGTAGAGTAAATGCCTTGAGGCTTAGTTTATTAAACCGTGTCGGACTGTAAAGAAAACAACTATCGCAATGTCCGTATTTTATATTTTGTACAATATTATATTGTGTAATTTTGGTTATTTAATTTCCTAGCAATTTTTTCTATTGTTCTATTAAAATCTTCTTCTTCTTCTGCCTATTCTATTAAAATTATAGCATGTTATTAGCCTGTTGTGTCCTACAGGATACTTTGTGAATTTAAGGGTTTGTGAATTTAAGGGTTAAATGTGTTCAATATTGTAACAGCAGAGTCGCGAATATGTTCTTTGGAAGAGCTTTTAACGATGAAAGAGTAATGGAACGGAGAAAATTCTCTCCGGCGCCGGGATTTGAACCCGGGTTTTCAGCTTAACGTGCTGATGCTTTATCCACTAAGCCACACCGGATACAACCCCGACGCCGGTTAGAATCGTCTCAGATTAAGCTCCAACTCTTGGGTTCCCTCTAGTGGCCGCCCTCTGCACTACGTCAGAGATGTCTATGAACGCAGGACCGAAGTCCACACATGTGCTGAGGTGCACTCGATATGAGTGACTAGTTGGCCGGGATCCGACGGAATAAGCGCCGTCTTAAATCACGAAGTGATTTACGCATTTCATATATATTATTTTAAGCTTTTCTCCCAATTCATATACGGAAATTTTAGGCAAACCCATAGCTTTAAGTACTGTGTCCAAAACATGACTAACGGAAGTTGTCTTCTATTTCTTGTATTATCATATTCACTCTGGAAATACATAGTCTATAAACACGACACACGATATCGTTGGTATCAGAGTATTTAATTTCCTCTATTACATATTAAGCAGAAAGTAATTAATAAACACACCAACAGCAGCACACCAAACATAATAACCATCATCTTGCATGAAAAGTATTTGTAAATGTCGTGTTTGAAAATTAAATAGCCTAGACTGAAGGAGGATAACAAAGAATGTTAACGTATTGTAGGAACATCCTGTCACACAGGTATACAGTAGTACGTAGAATAACCTAACCCAGTGATTCCCAAAGTGTGGGTCGTGAACCTCTGGGGGAGGGGGCCGTGTAAAGAGCTTAGGGAAGTCGTGAGATGATTTACAAAATAAAAAATGCCTTATTAACACATTTACGTTGTTTTCGGAAACAAGCAAAATTGAATGTACAATTAAAAAAATGTTTCAGTAGTTAATAGCTAAAGGAAAAAAATAATTAATGCTATAAATGTATCTGTTTTTGAGAAAATAGCTTCTCAAATCTTGGCTCCGTATTCAATATGCACCCAATTATATCAGTTCCAATTTTAAGAAGATTTCTCGCTTTTGTTTACATGAAAATCATAAACTGGAAACTTTTTTTGCATAAACACGAGTATGTAAATGTTCTCAAAACTGGAAGAGCGTCTCTTGCAAGCACGAGGTATTCTTACATTCTTTTGATCTAAAACTAATCTACGCTCTGTAATATATATATATATATATATATATATATATATATATATATATATATATATTAACCTTCTATCAGTAAGTACATATTTCAGTAAGTGGCTTGTGCAGCAAATGCTGCAAACTAAGTTCATTAGACGTTTATATAAACATTTTTCAGATTTATTTCAATGAAGAATACCAGATATTCTGAAAGTTGTTTGTTTCCATAATAACTAAACATACTCTCTCTCGAGCGAATACTGAAGAGAACCACGCATATAAATATCTATACCACACCGCCATTAAATATATGAAAAAGACCCAATCCCACTTGATTAATAACTATAAAAATATTTGATTTTTAATAATATTATTATCTTACGTAAGTTTTATAGCTTTCAGTAACATATACTATATAGCCGCCACTCAGTAAAATATAGAAATCAAAATCTAATTTAAGTTATTCTCTACATCTACTTATATAACCCCAAAGCGTTTCACTTTCATATCATCAATATAGCATTAATATCGTAATTAATGAAAAATAGTCACATCACGGCATTAACTACAATAATATTTCATTTATAATGGTAATAATGTCATCAAACCACCTCAAGTTTTGTAGTTTTTAATATCCAACACACAGCTGTACCCAGAAAATTACACACCACAGAATCGAAACTGTAAATTATTTTTAGTAAGTTAAGTTTTTAATAAACAATTTAATTTGAGCTCTAAATATGTCAGCATTCTTGCAGATCATGGCCTTCGCATAATATTGTTTACTGTAGTGTGTGTTTTGTTTTATTCTGAAATGCAACCTGGCCGACTTGATGCTCACTTCGCTCCTCATGAATGCAATTAGCTAGTTCTCAAAACTGACGACAGATGGATTTTGGAAAATAGGAAAATTATGTAGGAAAATTGAAAGTTCACTGAAAACTACTATTTTTCCGAAAAACTTTGGATTCCAAACTTCAAAATGAGGGGCCATTTATTAAAATCCGTTCAGCCGTTTTCCCGTAATTTCCATTACTAGTTCAAATTATATATATATATATACATATATATATATATATATATATATATTAACGTTCTATCAGTAAGTACATATTTCAGTAAGTCTTTTCCTTTATATATATATATATATATATTGGATTTCAGCAGAAATTATACTTTTAACCTACCATCAGTAAGCACATTTTTCAATAAGTCTTTTCCTTATTTTTATTTTTTATATATTTATTTATTTTATTATTTTTTTTTTGGAATTCAGCCGGTTGAATTCAACCGTTAGAAACGGATTCAGTGTATATCTGTCACTGTCATGATTGTTTTGAGTATCTTTCGGAAGATATTCAGAAAGCTGTTATTTAAAATTGTACAAAGTAAATTGTATGTCGATTTTATCTCTTGCTGTTAAATTAACATCTTGCCCTCGCAAACTACTAAGTGTTCTAAGTGTTTGAAAAAATATATCAGAAAGGAAGACCAGTCTAAAAAGCCAAAAAGAATTCAAAAGTAGGTTTGCATATTTCAATTTCTCGTCTTGCAGGTATCGGCACATTAGAAGTTGGGTGGTATCTACCAGCATTGAGTAAAATTATCGTTGTTTTCCATCTTACAGGGATTTGCATCTTTCGAATGGGGTTATTTACTGGTATGATAATGGGGGGTTGCAAATAAATGACCCACCCAAAAGTGGGTCGCATCTTCAAGAAGTTTGGGAACCACTGCCTTAACCCCTCTTGTTACTGATTGATAAGGTACGTCCTAACATTTAAAGTCGACGGCGGGAAGTTTCTTTCTGCATAAAAGATCAGAAAATAGTAATTACTTCCGCAACTACCATAAGAGATAGGGACGTTGCACAATCTGTTTTAGATAGAAAAAGAGCAAAAAAAATGATATTCATATTTATACGCGAAAATATTGTTAACAGCACTAACCGGTACCCATAATCGCCTTTTGTTAAGCGGATTGCGCCCAATTTTGTGACTCTTTTCCGATTAGTAGGCTCTATTACTGTGAAACATTTCTTTAGAATACTCGGGACTCGAACCCGAGAGTTCCCGCTTCATAGTTCGGAATATTAAGGGGAGAGGATAGTATTTTTTGGTGAAAAATGAGTAAATTAAGAAAAAATTCTTTAAAATACTCTGTGATATGTGTGGAATGCATAGCATAATATTTTGTGGGTATTTGTGCCCTTATCGGATGTTCAGTCGCCATTTTTAAACTTCCTGCATTATGGATTTTTAAATCACTCGTCCACTTTTATTGTTGTTTCCGGTAAATTAAATTTAAAAAAACATTTTCTTTAAAATACCCTTTGATATGTGTGGAATGCATTGCATAACATTTTGTGGGTATTTGTGCCCTTTTCGGATGTTGAGACGTCATTTTTAAACTTCCTGCGGTATGAATTTTTAAATCACACGCCCGCTTTTATCGGTTTCCAGTAACTTCATTTTTTTGCTACATTGCCAGACAAAGATGGATATAATTTCTGAACTATTAAAGATACATGTATGAAATTTAGAACACACATTCTTTAGACTATTAGGAAACTGTTCTCTATAACAGAATTTTATTAATTGATTTTATTTTAAAAATACGTCCGTTTGTTTGCAAGGAAGGACATCAGAAAATTGATATTAAATTTTAGTCGCTTATTTTACAAACGTAGGGACTAATATCAAAATTCTGTTACAGACAGTTTGTAGAACATGGTTTTGCAAATACATCAAAAACTGTTTGAATCTATCTTTAAAAACGGTTTAGATATATGGGTTTTAGTACAATCCTGCATTGGGTGTATTTTTTTTTAAATTTGGGCCCCCAAATAATTTTTGTTTTTCAAAATATTTTTATTTGATTGAGTTGCCACAGCTATGAGCTCTCACTTACAAAAAATTAATATTTTACACCAAATAGGAAAAAAGTTTTAAAAATACCATCCTCTCCCCTTAAGCAGTACACCAAGAAAGAGGCACAGAATTTCTTATCTTTGAGAGATCTAAAAAACCTGCTATTTTGCTGACAAGTCGTCAGAGATTCATAGACATAGGAATAAGTATCAGAAGTCGACCGAACACACCTGAAAAGAACTCCGAAACTCCCTGACTCGATATCTGAAGTTAATTTAAAGGAGGCGGGATTGAAGCATTCCTCAACAAGTGTCTTCCGAGGATTTTTATTGGATTTCATCCTAAGATCTGGATTCGGCTCACGTTCCGACTGTCAATAAATCCAGATATCGAGTTTCATGTTAAATATTCACAACCGTAGCTGCCAGTTGATAGCCCTGCTTCTATACTTAAAGAGCATTAATCTTGTTTTGAGCAGGTGGAGACAGCATGTACAGTGATAGGCATGAATACGCCAAGAGGGTATGGTTTATAAATACATTTTATCGAGTAAAATAAATGTTTGTGCGAAATGTAGAAACGGATGAACAGTTCACTATTTTGGAAGAAGACATCAGTTTCATTCTCGAAATGAAACACATCAATTAATAACAGAATTTAGGTATTAACGACAATACCACCTGGGAATAACATTAAGAACAAGCTTTGTCCATTTTTTTAATGAGTTATGCATGCTGTATCGAGTAGGATTCCATGTAGTTTAATCCTATGAATGAAACATTGTGATTATGTGAACAGTACAACAAGCAAACATTCTGATGGGGGCAGATAAGAAAGTTATTTTTTTTCTTCCACCATGTTAATAATGTCAAAACAACTGCTTATACAAATTTTGGCCACTCGACCGCAATTCCGAGTCCATCCAGGAAGTGATTTTCCTTGGGGCCATTTACAAAAGAAAAGCACAATTGAAGGGTTTAGAGCCATAGTGGGCCAAGCGCCATTTATTAAAAACGGAGAAATCAAGGATTAAATTTAAGTGAATACCATAATTTAATGAAGACTGACATATCATTTAGTTTTAATGTGCATACTTTATATTACTTACTATATGTTTAATTGAATTATGGTATTCACTTAATTTTAACTCTTGTTTTATATGTTGAATCTTTCGTACACTACTTTTAACACTTGAATATAAATAATTGATTAAATCGCGATCTTACTGGTGTTAATTGTGTAAGCATGTGCGGCTTACGGCTGTTTCGGTGCTTCTTCACACCATCCTCAGAGCCTACTAGATCTCGATGTCATCTCAAACTTCAACTCAACAAACACAAACAACAAGAACACAAGAAATACATCACACTAACATACGAAAACAAAAACACACACAAGATCACATCCTCATTCAGAAAACAGAAATGCAACATAGCATACAGAACAGAAAACACACTACAAAGACATCTCAACACACAAACAACACAAACAAATAAATACAACCACACAGACGTATACAAACTCACATGCAATAGTTGCGACAGTTTCTACATTGGACAGACAGGCAGATCATTCCAAACTCGCTACAAAGAACACATTAAAGCAATAACCAGAGGACACAATACATCTACATATGCCGAACACATGACTAATGCTAACCACACATACAATAACATAAATACAGACTTGGAAATCCTACACATACAACCCAAAAACCAAAAACTCAACACACTAGAACAATATGAAATAGCCTATACAGACACACCAAAACACACTCTAATCAAATCCTCAACACACAGATCAATTTCAGAACACACACTATTTGACACCACATTTCAACACTTTTCAACAATCGAACGCACCCACACAACAGGCAGTGAAGTTCGAGATGACGCCGAGATCTAGTAGGCTCTGAGGATGGTGTGAAGAAGCACCGAAACAGCTGTAAGCCGCACATGCTTACACAATTAACACGAGTAAGATCACCATTTAATCAATTATTTCTTGTTTTCTTCTTTTTAATATATGGCGCTTGGCCCACTATGGCTCTGAACCCTTCAATTGCATGGAAAGATTTATTGGAACAGATACATCAATTGTTGCGCTATTTTTTAACATATTCCCCAACAGAATTGAGACATTTGTCATAGCATCATACCGTGGAACCAACAGAGAGATGCAGACGGTTGTCAAACGCTGGTTCCGATCCCAGGCGGCAGACTTCTACGACACAGGGATGAAAAAATTGATCCCATGGTATGACAAAATCTCAATTCAATTATTTATTTATTTATTTGTGCTATTTAAGTGGACAGGTTCTGAAATAATACAGGTCAGTTAAGACATTAGCTTTTTACTTTAAATTAAATTTCCGAAAAGTTGAAATTTTTTCACACACATTATTTCATAACTTCACAACCATTAGAGATAGAATGCTGAAATTTTGCACTGATTTCACATCCATTTATGCAAAAAAAAAGTAGACAACAAAAATTCTCATATATTTGAAAATAAAAAAAAAAAAATTAAAGTAACAAAACGTGATGCAAATTTTAATATATTTTATATTAGACATATAGAAAATTAATTACATTAAAATTAACAATTCTACATGTCGGAGAGTAGCCCACATTTTGGAAATAAGTTTTTATTCCCTGCAATAAAAAATTAAAGGTATCGGAAAACCCTAAGGGACATCTGGCCGACATCTACGGCTGACCACTAGGATCCGGAACACAAAGCAGAGGTTAAATTAGCTCATAAGATAATAACTGCCTCCCATTGGAAGTAGCCCAGAAGGACTCAGTAACTCTCCTACATGAATTTTACAACATTAAATATTTACATAAATTTTGTAGAAGAAAATTAAAATAAACATATATGAATTATAAAGTGAAGAAAAAAAAAATAAACAGAGTGCATATGATGACTCAGAATTTGGCAAGAGCGTTTCAAAACTGAAGTTATGATGTCAGCAGTAAGTGTCTGTGGTAGTTCAAAAGTCTTCCTGAAGCTTTCAAAGAACTTGGGAATCACACCACGAGCTCCAATAAGAAGTTAATATTTAGGGAGAAAAATTCGCTCCGGCGCCGGGGATCGAACCCGGCTCCTTGATTCTACGTACCAAGCGCTCTGACCACTGAGCTACGCCGAATTTTTCTCCCTAAATATTAATTGTCAATATTACAGATATTACTCTGTAGGACAAATTAATAAAAATAAATCTTTAATATTCTCATAGCTAGCAGTGGATATTTCTGTACAGATTACTGTGCACTTAACTGCGGAATCCCGGCCAAACAAGTCACTCAACTGAGTGCGCTCCTAATATAATGGCAGTTGACATTGGACATATACGTCAACATGTATGCCTAACTTGGAGTCAGGCCAAAAGGGAAACGTTCAAGGAGGAAGGTTCGGTCCGGTTTTGTGGATCGGATTCGGCGTAGCTCAGTGGTCAGAGCGCTTGGTACGTAGAACCAAGGACCCGGGTTCGATCCCGAATTTTTCTCCCTGAATATCAATTGTCAATATTACAGATATTATTCTGTAGGACAAATTAATAAAAATATCTTTAATATTTTAACATCCAATAAGAAGATCAATCACCTCAATGTCTTCAACATGGTATTTTGCTTTAAAGTAATCAACTGTTGGCAGATAAATGTTGATCTTTTCTTTATTGACATCCTCTGGCTGGCTACTCCCCATTTCAATCCTTATGGTACGATCAATTATATAAACTTTCTTGGTAGCCTGGGAATACGCTATGATGTCAATACGTCTAGAGGAGCCATTAGTAGTAAGACAAACAACTTCCTCTTCTACTATCCAAGACTTTTTTCTTAAAGCATTTGCAATTAAGGATATGATTACAATATGATTGCGGAGAGAATACGGAACAATGATAAATTTAAAAATAAAGTACAATTTGATTTCGGAGAAACATGAGATGAAAATACATTGAAGAGTAATGAAATGAAGTAAAAAAAATATTACGTAGTGTTATACAAGTGATTGTGTAAAATGGATAATGAATCTCTCTATGCCATTAGACAAATTTTGTTAATGTCCTCATTAGAAAATTTAAGAGAAATTCTCTTTTCATGCTCCGATAAAACTGGCTTTTAAAAATGTATTAGGCCTAGTACTGGGTGTTCATTTCAAAGTGTGTCATGACGTCACTGTTGTGAGTCAGGGTTTTTGCGAGCTAGTTGCTTTTATGTCAGAGAAGTTGCCTATTATTCAAGGCGTTCAATCTGAACTTGAGAACGTGTACGGTATAACTTGAATGTCGTAGCAACAGATGGCGGTCTGTAAAGTCTGTGTGCTACCATAACCTCTTTCGAACTGTGTTTTGAGCCGGCAAGTCGTACGCAGGGTATTTGTTATCATCGATTGCGTACGGCAACATTCCACAACACAAATCAAATGCTCCGTGCCATGTTGACCGTCGAAGTTAATGTCAACAAATACGTAAGTAATCGTCTTAACCCTCTCCCCATATCCCTACAGTAAGAAAAAAAAAAACTCACTTCAGTACGTGTTTTCAAACAGTTCACATTCTTGCTACTATTGGCGTTACCGTACGTATCGGTAAGTAATCTTCAGAATGAACGCCGTACTTGCTAGGCAACTTCTCTCGCATTTAGGTAATACGCCTCTGCGGAAGTGTAGGAAGATTGAATTATCTAGGCTCATCGGATAGCCACATGACGACATACAGCGAGCCATGACACATTTTGAACTGAACACCCAGTAGTAACTTCTTTTTAAATTTTATCAACTATTTAAGTTCTAACAAGTCTTGTTATGGTACATTGTAATTTTTGTCCACTTGTGAGTTCATTTTCTTGTAAAATTTTACAAATTTAGGTCCTGCATTTTCTGATATTATTTGTGGTCGTTCACGTACATATACCCTTAACAGTTTTTACTTGTCACCACTCCTTTGTAATTCTCGTTTGAAAACAGGAATAATTTAGGAAATTTATTAAAAACTGGGGACGTTCCGGGTACACATTTTAGAGTGGACAAAAGTATGGATTTGGGGACTGTCCCCGGGAAACGTGGACGCTTGGTAATCTCACCTTATTAATGTCAACGCGCTCTAAGGTTTCTCAGGATTGTCTTACTCAAGAACACTCTTAATGAATATTTGAAGACATTTTCATTATTAGCATTGCAGGAAAGGCGCGGATTTCTTAAATATTAAACAGAAGTTATTTTACCTGTAGAACTAAGTACTGTTATCATCAGCTCAAATGTAAGAACATAATTTCCTTTTCAATAAGGATTGGCAAATTTACAAAAAATAATAACACGTACCTAATCGTAATGCAATGAGATTTATTAAGTTGAAATGTCCAATACGTCAAATGTGTTATTATTCAACAACCAATAACTTTAATCTAGTTTATAGACAAAAATATGAAGTAACATTTCTTTTAATCCGTTATTTAACGACGCTTTATCATCTGCCTAGTTCTCTAGAGTTGGTCTTTATTATAGCAAGATTATATTATTTTGGTGAGATGGATTTTATTTTATGGATTATTTTACGACGCTGTATCAACATCTAGGTTATTTAGCGTCTGAATGAAACGAAGGTGATAATGCCGGTGAAATGAGTCCGGGGTCCAGCACCGAAAGTTACCCAGCATTTGCTCGTATTGGGTTGAGGGAAAACCCCGGAAATAACCTCAACCAGGTAACTTGCCCCGACCGGGATTCGAACCCGGGCCACCTGCTTTCGCGGCCAGATGCGCCGACCGTTACTCCACAGCTGTGGACGGTGAGATGGACAATGCTGGGTTTGAAAAACCTGTCCTTGGGAAGAACACTATGAATGAATGATTTTTTTAGTTGGTTATTTAACGACGCTGTATTAACTACTAGGTTATTTAGCGTCGATGAGATCGAGATGATATTTGACGAGATGAGGCCGAGGATTCACCATAGATTACCTTGCATTCACAGCCCAAGCGAGGATCGAACCCGCGCCCGAACGCAATTTCAGACCGGCAGGCAAGCGCCTTAACCGACTGAGCCACGCCGGTGGCTGAATGAA